>NC_091980.1:198774111-198924739 GCF_044704955.1 Pristiophorus japonicus | reverse complement strand
AATATATAGAGGAGGGAGATCTATGTGTATATGTAATAATCTATATAGATAGATATAATGTGTGTGAATTTATAAGCGAAATAATTTGCCGACTGCATATCAGCAAAAATGAAGGTTTTTATCGGGAGCCACACATACCGAAACACAAACCCCTGTGGTCTGGTCTCTGGTGTTCGGGGGCCCAGTGTTTGTGTGCATCGCCTGTCGGTCTGTCGTGAACCATTGGCGCACAGTGGGGCTGCGCGTCGCTCCCGGGCCGGGCCTTCCATGTCCAGTCTGTGTTTTTGCTCCCCTTTTACCCCCTATTTCTGCCCCTGCCACACTTTGAGCAACCGGCCGTGCCCAGGACGGTGCAGAAGGATCTCCCCGTGGTGTGTGGGGAGGGGGAGGGCTCTGTTGCCGTGTGCCCGACACCCGCGGGGGTGATGAGCTGAGCCGCCCCCCCAGGCTCTGGCTTTTCTCATGTACGTGGAGGCGGCCGGGCCCACCGCCAGCACCCGCTCCCTCGCCGAGCCCTCTGTGACTGTCACTGCTCCAAGGTGCGCAGGGTGTTTTTATATTGCAGTTTTAGCCCTCCCCCCCGGTGTTTTGATGCTAATCCCTGAGATTTCCTCCTCGCGGTGATGCCAGTGACCCTTCCGCCATGTTTTTCCTCAATCATTCTCATTTGCATACCGCATTTTCATTCATAAAAAAAAGTCTTCATTGATTTATATAAAATATAAAAACCCGCGCGGCCCGGGCGCAGCTTGAGTTGCACGCTGCCCCATGCCGCATGGGTTGGTAAGCTTTGGGCACGGTGTGTGACGGGCAGGCGGCCTCCAGCTGCAACACACAGTCAGTCGGTGAGAAATATTAGCTTGGGAGGTGCCGCCGTCACGTGATCGGCCCATTCATAAAATACCTGTTGTCCATTCACAGCCCTGATCCTCCCGCATTGTACAGTGTGATTAGAGAGAGCGAGAGAAGCCAGCGCCGGGACAGCATTCGCCAGGCAATCAGCTGTTTTGTAACAGTTTAACAATAGCTAAGAAGTTATATCCTGTAACTGTAGATGTGTGAATGGGCCGAGAGTGTACATACAGTACGTCATTTTGACCTGTGCTTTGGCAATCAAAAGAAAATGAGCTTTCAGTTTACAAATTTATGCTTCGTGATTCAATACCAAAATGTGGAACTTTTCAAATTTTGTGAAAAAAGAGAAGTAAAACTGTTGCCATCATGTCTTGTATCATAGCAAATTACCAATTTACTACAGAATATTTTCTATTAATAACCTATATGTTGGGAATATGCTGCAAGTGCATTTTTTTTTAAAAAAAAAGCTTTTGTTGGTAAAGTGTCCCCATCCAGCCCAATGCAAATACTTGCAGAGTGCTTGTATTTCCCTACTTTTCCTCTTTTTCCCACCCCAAAATCTAATTTTCTCCTCTCTCCAGGAGGTAGGAACTTTTTCTGAGGCATGGCTCTCTATGTAGCAAATGCCAAGCAGTATATTGCCCAATGAGCATTTTTCATGCGCCAGCAAACCATTTAACCATAGGACTTTTTGCTGCGAAAGTCACAGCACTTCAGCAAGAGTAACTGACAGTGATCCTTAACACTGGACTCTAGGTCAGTTGCAGCTCCTCTTCTAACCTGGCTGAGATCAACTAACACTCTAACTAGATTAAGAACTGAATGTGGGCTTTCTTGTAAAGAGAAGTGTGGTGATGCATTTATCCACCAAGCCATTGTTCATTTACTTATTTATTTTTATGCTTTGGACAGCTTTATTGTCATTAGGATATCAGTGAAGCACATGTATGACATATTCATACTTTTAGCACTCTGCCGATTTAAATTTCACAGTACAGTTATAAATTTTATTCTTTCAAACTTGTCTGCAGATAATAGTTTAAGCTTGTAGGTGCTGGTAGTGGTGAAAGTAATCTCATCATTCATCACTCATAGGCAGTCCCTCGGAATTGAGGAAGACTTGCTTCCACTAAAGTGAGTTCTTTGGCTGAACAGTCCAACACAAGAGCCACAGACCCTATCACAGGTGGGACAGACATTCGTCGGGGAAAAGGGGGGGTGGGACTGATTTACCACACGCTCCTTCCACTGCCTGCGCCTGACCTCTTCACACTCGCAGCGTTGAGATTCGAAGAGCTCAACGCCCTCCCGGATGCACTTTCTCCACCTAGGGCAGTCTTTGGCCAGAGTCTCCCAGGTGTCAGTGCTTCACCAAGAAGGCTTTGAGGGTGTCCTTGTAACATTTCCGCTGCCCACCTTTGGCTTGGTTGCCATGAAGGAGCCCCGAATAGAGCAATTGCTTAGGGAGTCTCTTGTCTGGCACGCGAACTAAGTGGCCTGCCCAGCGAAGCTGATCAAGTGTGGTTAGTGATTCTATGCTGGGGATGTTAGCCTGGGCAAGGACACTGATGTTGGTGCGTCTGTCCTCCCAGGGGATTTGCAGGATCTTGCGGAGACATCGTTGGTAATATATCTCCAGCGAAAGAAATCTAAGAGTGTATTCAACTCCAGCTTTGCGAAGTAATTTGCCTTTGAACTGGCGATGTAGTTATCGTCTAAATACAGTTGGAAACTAAGGAATAGGACTTGTACTCCTTGGAGGAGATCGTGTCAACCTACTTCACCTGATTTCTGCAGCGCTGCTAAACCACTTGTGTGACTGCGCAGTAAGATTATTGCACAACGTTAAAAGTATATTGGTTGGTTTGGTCTATATCATGGCTCTTTTTCAATAGGCTAAGTATGACTAATAGTGCTGTTTACTTTTAAGACCCACTATTACAAACTCAAAAATTCTACAAAAAGAAGGGACTAAATGTTGATTTGCAAAAAAACAGTCTCAAATGTTTAATTATAAATATATGGCATTTAATTAATTGGTGTGCCAAATTTTAATCAACTGTCTAAGCTGCTGCAACCAGCTTTTTATTGATGGGACTTTTTTCATTGCTAAATGAAACTAGGCTGATTACAATCCCAATTCTGTTTCCAGTTCTGTCTTCCAATATTTGATTTTTAAATGGATGCTTCTAATTTGTTACTTGTGAGGCATGTAACCTCAGCACAAAATTGAATTAAGAAGAAATGTATTTAAAACTCTTGGGTAACTACACTTACACTGCAGTGGAAGTAGTTTACATTTTAAGGTTGCATTTTAAACTATGTCCAATTTTGGCAGAAAATTACACTAGAAATAGTGGTGAGAATAGGCTCAGTAGCCATTACTTTATTTACAAACCACTTGAATAAATCTGTTTACTTTGACAATACTGAAATTTCATGGCTTGTAGGATATTTATATTTGTAAAATTGTGAAACAAGATGATTTTATGCAATTTCACAACTTCAAACTCTTTTTCACATTGGGTTCTTAAAACAAGATGCCCAAGAAATTAAGTTTTTATCTTCGATTTTAAAGATCCATTTGAAGTGGGATGGTGTTTTTAAGAGCCAAGAACAAATACTAAAAACATTGGGTACTTCACACACCTACTCTCTTCTCGGGTACCAGCTGTTCTGAACTTGAAACAAATGGTTACTGCAGTTCAAAACCGCTTCCCCTGATACCAAATGAATGTGCCCAAATGTTGCGTAGGATATCCGCTTTGATATCATCTGTGTGCTCTTAGTTTTGAGGTTGACTTTTCTATGAGCATACCTAAATATGCTGAAGGCTCTAGCAGTTCACAGCTACACGCAGAACTGTGGGCAGAAATCTTTTCAGTAACTTCCTTGTTCAAGGGAGAATGAAAGCTGGATGTAGTGGATCCATTCAGTTGTGGTCTTTGCCACATTAAAAAAAAACTTCAAAATCTAAAGTGCAGTACAGCTTTTAAAATTAAAATGTGCTCACACATTTTAGATCCTGCTCATACCCACGTAAGATGCGAACAAATTTGTCCCATGAGATACATATATATTTAATGTAATTCACTTAAACAAGAATGACTCTAGCACGACTCATGCCCGCAAATAATTCCATCTTGCTGTTTACAAAGATATTGCCAGTTTTGGCTTTGTAAATTAGTTCCTGGGACCCAGACCTTCGGCCTGTATGCTGTAGCTCCTTTTACCAGCATTCTGTTCACAGACAGTCTCAATCTACACTCGGCCCAATTACAGTTCCTATTTTAAAATTTAATTCATAACCGGCAGCGCTGTCATTTTATTATGTGTAGCACTTTAGGTTGTGTTTAAATGGTCTAGTATAATAGTATATAGTTTGTAGAAAAATTGTAGGTAGCATGCTTCCTGAGGAGCTTTGATTAATTTGCACTCTTAATGTAAAAGCAAAACTTAAGTTGTAGAATTTAGGATCCTCTGATTAAAGAGTGGTAATTTTCCTTTAAATATACACATGCACGACTGTTCTAAAATGGGCTTTTAAAAAAAAAATCTGTTTACAGGAAGTCGGTATGGTGAGATTCCCAAGGGCTATGATTTCAAAACTATTACCCATTCGTTTTTAGAGGCAGTAAAAGAATGATGGCCTTTTTTTTGTGCAGGAAATTTTTCAGTAGACTTTTTGAATGTTTCAAATGGGGTTTTAAAATGTTTTTGACGGCTGTGACTCACCCACTGTAGTCTGAGCTGTATTGAATTTGTAATTCCACCATTTCCAATTGCAAAATGTAGTGTATAAATTGTACCTACGCATTTCCTACATTACAATAGTGACTACGTTTCAAAGCACTTCACTGGTTGTAAAGTGCGTTGGGATGTCCTGAGGTCATGAAAGGCGCTATGTTTGTTCAGCATAATTTTTTTAAAGTTTTCTAAACATAGAAGTGTAACTTGTACAATATCTCATAAATTCTTGTCAAATCGGCAACTTTTTATGGTTGGTGAATATACCTGTTTACATAGTATTTCCCTTACAAATGACAGCTACGTGAGAGAAAAATAGCCCAGAGTAAGACTCTGAAATTATTTTATCCAAGAATATTTTGTGGTTTTAAAAAAAAAAAATAGATTTTTATGGTACTCTCACATTTAGGAAGCACATGGCTTCTTTTCACTTTACCCACTTCACCCCTTTCCCCCAACCTCTCTCTCTCTTCCCACTCCCCCGCATCCTCCCCACCACTGCTCTTTGCTTTTATGGAACATGGGGGAGCAAGCTGAGACAAAGCTAAGCAACTAGATCTTGTCTCGTCTTATCTCGTGCCATGAAGATGGCTATTCTGATTAGGTAGTCGGCTATCTTCTTTTTTTGGAAGATAAGGGCAGATCATCTTCAGACTAAATTTAGGCTTTTCTGCCTAGCTGTTGGTATAAAACTAGCCAGCAGTGCAGTGAGCTCACTGCACCAAATTTCAATAGTCAGCTTATTTGAATAATTATTTATAGCTACCTGCGCAGCCTTGGCTTTGTTCAATGATGTGGAAAATCTGGTCAGCAGGTCAGATGGCGGGAAAACTACTTTCATCTCACATACCAGCGTGCAAGGCAACTGTAGAGCTTTATCCTGGAGTTTGTCTCTAAAATGGTAACCTGTTACTTTACAGAATTGGCAGTTAAACAAAATAAAGAACTGGCATTTATATAGTGCAATACCAATGAATACAGGTACTCCTAAGTAGTCACTGCTACATATGCAAACAGGGTAGCCAGTTTGCACACACAGGTCCCATGAATAGCAATGAAATAAATGATCAGATAATCTTATTTTGGTGATGTTGATTTGAGGGCTAAATATTGGCCAGGACATGGGGAATACTCCACTATTTCAAATAGTACTATGGAATCTCTGTGTCCACCTGAGCAGACGGATAGGTCCTTGGCCTCATCTGAACGGCAGCACCTCCAAAAATGTGGCAAGCTGACCTTTGGCAATTTAATAAGTAACCAATACTTTATTTGGTATTAATCAGGGGAAACTACTTTTGCAGACCAGATTTGGTGACTATCTTCTAGAGCTGAAGTATTCCAGTGTAAGAAGCTTCTGACCAGTCACCCCACCTTTAGCCATGAAACTATTCTAATGTCCTGTTATGTAATGTTTAAAGGAATGTTGTAAGAGCGTTGGGAATGGAGCTGAGCATCTGGCGATATTTATGATGCTCTTAAAGTTCCTTTTACATTGATGAACCAGAAGCAGTATGTTAGTAGTGATCTGGTATATTAAACCTCTGTCATGTGGTATCCTCAAGGTTATGGCTGCCACTGTAATTTAATTATTTTGAGTAATGTAAAAAGGTCATTGTATGTCATAGTAAAATTAATGCGGTCTCCCTTGTGTTGCTAGGCTGGTCACAGATTTTTATGGGCTCAAAGTTTTGGACCTCTAACTTAAATTCATTACATAAGCGGTATAACTGCAGGCTGTTTTGAGCTCAAAGTTGCATGTTATACAGGTATTGAATATGTAAGTGTTTTATTTATAATTTTTTTTAAAGGAAATTTAAGCAAAATAAGCAATGAATCCCTCCTATGTATGGTTTACTGGTTTAATATAAATTCAGCAGCTGCCATATGTATATGTTGTATATGGACACAAAGAAATATCAGAATTTCAGCTTAGAAACATTGGAAAATAAGAATAAAAGAAAGGCCGATTAGGGTATTATCACAAAGTCCTGATCTCAGAGGTGAGGAAAAATCACTAGTATGAACTTATAAATTGGTTTAGGTCTGTGATTACTATGGGAATTTTCTTAATGCATGACCTTTTGATGTATGCCAATGAAATGGAAACCGCTGTTAAGATTCAGTGAGTTTTTGATACCTGTATAACTGATGTAAATAGTTCTATAAAAGTTAATGTTGAGTGTTCATACCTGGGTTGCACTGTTCAACAAATATCATCAAATCATGTGTTATTAAATGTTGCAGATTCTGAAAACTTAAGTTTGAATTCAACAACAAAATCTTGCATGTGTATATAGCGCCTTTTAAAGTGGAAAAGTGCTTCACAGCAATGAGGAAATGAATGCAAAGCCAAACAAGAAGTGACAGTATGGCCAGAGAGAGGTTTTGTGATGGATTTTCAAGGATGAGAAGATGACGGAGAGGCAGAGGGGTTTATGGAGGCAATTCCAGAGAATGGGATATAGACTGCCAGTGGAAACAATGGAGGAAGGGATGTACAAGACCCCGGAGTTAGGGGAATGGAGATTTGGGGGTGGGGGAAGAATTGTAGGACTGGAGGAGGTTGCAGATGGGGTGGAGCACGACTATGGAAGGATTTAAAGACCATTTTAAATTTAAGCTGTTGGGAGATTGGGGCACTGTGGATGATGGATAAGTGGGCCTTGGTGTGGGATATGATCAGAGCAGCAAGATTTTGGATTAACTTGAGTTTAAGAAGGGTCAGAGGTGAACAAGAAAAGCTTTAACGTAAATGAGTCTTGAGATGATGAAGCCATGTATGAAAGTTTGAACAGTGGATGGGCTGAGGTTGGGATGTAGTAAATAGATAACCTTTTGTAATGGAAAGGATTTTGAGTTGGAAATATGGCTCCTAGTTAAGCAAAGCACTTATTTAGTGAAGTTTGGTTTGGCTGAAATGGGGAATGGGTGGAATTTGTGACTGGTCTAATAGCTTTGATCTTCCCACTGGTTTAGCTGGAGGAAGTAGGGACTCATCCAAGATCGACTGTCAAACGAGTCGTCCAATAGTACCGAGGTGGTGGCGCATTAGGTCTGGGTGGCATTGGTTATACATGTGGAAGTTGATCCAATGTCTACAGATGTCGCTAAGGGTAGTGTCTAGATGAAGAGTGATGAGGCCAAAATAGTTCCTTGAGGGGCTCCAGAAGTGGTTGGGTGGGAAGAAAAGCCATTGCTAGAGATGGCCTGGCTGAGATATGATTGTAAGCAAGAACTGCAGTTTTATGGCACTCGACAGCAGAGAAGGCTGGAGGCAGATGGAGTGGCTGACTGTTAAAAGGTGCAGAGAGATTTGAGGAAGGATAATGCACTGTGTTCTCGCATGTCATTTAAGACTTTGGTTAGGGCCATTTCAGTGCTGTGGGATGGACGGAAGCTGGAATAGAGGGATTTAAACTGAGTTGCAGATTAGATGGGCACGGAGCTGGGAGGCAACAACACGAGAGGAAAGGGATGTTTGAGGTAGGGTTGTTGGTTGTTAACGATGACAAAAGTTGAAAGTGTTTTTGAAGAGTGGGTGACAATTCCCAAGGCGAGGGAGCCATTTACATGTTGGTTAGCATAGGGGCTGGGTGGAGACTGAGGGGATGGGGATATTTGGCTTTGTGGTGGTGGTGGTGGGGGGAGGAAGGAAGGAAGGAAGAGGGAGGGGAAGGCAGCTAAATAACCTCTCTCGGTGTTAATTTTGCAGTCATTGCCAAAAGATACACCATTTCATATTTCTGTACAGACATTTTCTCAATTTATTTCAGTCACTGTCTGGATAGACCATTTCAAATACATTGTCTAATTCAGTAGTCATAAAGTCATGCATTCTGTTTTTATTTTTATGCAATGCAGTTACATTGTCATTTATAGATAAATAATAAAAATTAGGGCAATTTGGAAAGTAGTGAAGCAGAGTTGATTGGAGCAGTACAGATTGAGGTGGGAGGAGGATGCAATTGTAGTGTGACAAGTTTACGTAAGCAGTTTCCATGAAAAATTTATAAATTGACACAAGTGTGTTTTTAAAAAAAAATGACAGCTGGAAGCAATGAAGTGTATGTGATGCAAGATTTTTTAAGATATAGATGTATAATATATTTGACCAAGCTTTTAGTCACCCCTCTTACTATCTCCTTTGGCTCGGCAGTGATTTTTGTCTGATTACTTTTCCGTGAAGCACCCTGGAATGCTTTTCCATGTTAAAGGTGCTATATAAATGCAAGTTGTTTCTTAAAAATAATGTCTGGGGCTTTCTATCTCTCTGTCCGCTTGTTCTGATGCAACAAAATATGGGTGTAGTCCTCATGGCATTACAAGATAAGTGACCAGTCTCTGCCCTGGAGAAGACAGAGCATTAGTTTGAAAGGTGGCATATATTGCTTTTAAATGGATAAAGCTTACTGCTTGTTCCTAACTTTCTTAGCAAGCACCAGCTCTCTCTCCTATAATAATTCACTTTATACTAAAGATTATGTTTGAATGGCATAGTTGTAAACTATGTAGATTATGATGCTGAAGCCCAAAGGTTATATATTGTACAATTATTACTTGTACTAAACTGTCTAACAACTTATCACTTGGAGCCCATTTTTCTTATTAGACCAGTTAAAATTCAGCAAGAGTCTTTTTTAAAAAAAAACAATAAATGTTCTAGTGAATGTGTGATGTCCATGTGTAATAGCTTCTGTTTTTGCCTGCTAGTGTTGCTCCAGGCAATGGCAAAAACTATTTTGTAACGTGCGATTGCTTTTCAGTCAGTCATGTTTGGGGTTTTAGGATAAGGGTGTGTCTATCCACATAGAATACACGACTAGGCATATGACTTGAGTTGGCAAAGTTGGAGATGGATTTTTAAAAGCGCAGTTCCTGCTTTGCAATGATGCTGATTGTTTACAACTTAGGTCCGTGGCGGATCGAAGAAAGCTGTCTAATCCCGGCACCTGGTGATGATTTCTGATCTGAGTTTGGGTCCCAAAGCATGCTAGGGTGTAAAGGATCATAAAGTTAAAAGTAAGTTTAGTACCTGCAAAATTTACCTGTCTGTGCATGTGCTTCATGATAACACTATCACCACCAAAGGAATCCCCCATGAGCTCAGACTCAGTTCAGGAGGTGCTTGTGTGAATGTGGTCTGTAAACCAGTGTTCTGGGAGTGATTTTGTTCAAGATTAATTAATGGAGTATGAACGTACTGCAACAGATCAAATTTGTGATATGACATTGGGCTGGTAACATCTTGTATTCGAGAGCTCATTGTGTTCAAGGAAACACAATTTTTAAGTCTACAGAACTTATGGGTCTTATCAGAAACTCTTATAATGCTTCTGATAAACTTATCAGTAACTCCACTTCCTGACTATTGGGAATGAGTACGTGCCGACCAAGAACTAAAGCAGTGAAGAAACTGAACATAAGTATCAGCTACGGTTTGAATTCAGTGATTTTTGTTCGACTGACATTTCCCTTCTATTCCTCCCCCCCACCCCCAAATACTCTTATTAGCATTGTGCACAATTACTGTGATAATAACCCATCATAATGCCATTCAAAGTGACATTGACAAAAGAAAACTTGTATTAAAATTAAGTGAATGGCCCGAAATTTGTGGTCAGTGACCGAGATCGCCACTGACCTCGCAGAAAGCTGCCCTCCAAGAACTAGCGATCTGTGGCGTTCATTTCAGCTCTCCTGACCTTAGTTTTAATCTGGGGCCAAATCAAGCGAATCTCCAGGGTCCAGCAACAGTGATGTCATCAAGCTGGCTAAGCAGCCAATCACATTGAAGAATTCTCAAGCAGCAACTAGGAAGTAAAATGCAGATTATAATTTACTTTCAATAAATTTTAGAGAGTGAACTACAGATTGGGACATACACAAAGGAATAAGGTAGAAGCTGAAATATCCTAACCAAATTTAAAACTTGTAATTCTTGATCATAATGGAAAAATTGACATTCCACAAATATACCATTAATTTTTCAGGGCCAGAGCGGTTGTAGCAGTCAGTATGCCGTTTAAAAACTCAGGTACACCTCTTCCCACAAGGCTTACTTAATGTTTTGGTTTTTTTTTTAACAGCGATATTCCATCGTAAAGGGGAAGTTTTTGTCAGTTTTTAAGTGATTTGAATTGACTGGCTCTGGGGAGTTCCACAGCTCAACCGATAGTAGAACAGGGACTGACTGACTGCAACTTCAGGATTTTTGTGTTGTATCTGCACATGCTCTAAATCTTGAAGTTGCTGACCGTTTCAAAGGGGTAATGACTGCGAACGCTGACCGTTTCGTCATCATTACCTCCGCAAAATTCCGGCATAGTGTAAAATGTTTGGAGTCCCGAGGTTCCCCAAGCTGCTGGGTCAAAAACACAATTGTCTGGGCATGTTGTCCATGGTTAATGTTGATTTTCTATCTCTAGTTTTCAACCCCAATGCCCTAACCCATGTGAAAGATTGTTCTCTTCGTCTAGTCAGGCCAGTGTTCTCAACTTATGAAGTTTTTAAGAGTTTCTGATAAGATCCAGAATCATAGAAATTTACAGCATGGAGGCCATTTCAGCTCATCATGTCCGCGCCAGCCGACAGAGCTATCCAGCCTAATTCCACTTGGTCCATAGCCCCATAGGTTACGACACTTCAAGTGCTCATCCATGTATTTTAAAATGTGGTGAGGGTTTCTGCCTCTACCACTCTTTCAGGCAGTGAGTTCTAGACCCCTGGTTGTTGACTGCTCTGCTAAGGGAATTGGTCCTTCCTGTCCACTCTTATCTAGGCCCCTCATGATTTTATACACCTCAATAAGATCTCCCCTTAGCCTCCTATGTTCCAAGGAAAACAAACACAGCCTATCCAATCTGTCCTCATAGCCAAGATTTTCCACTCCTGGCAACATCCTTGTAAATCTCCTCTGTACCCTCTCCAGTGCAATCACATCTTTCCTGTAATGCAGTGACTAGAATTGCACACAGTACTCTAGCAGTGGCCTAACTAGTGTTTTATACAGTTCAAATAACCCTCCTGCTCTGGTATTCTTGTATTCAAATAACCCCACTGCTCTGACACTTGATTTACCTTCAAGTAGCTGTTTCCAGTCCACTTTGGCTAAATCCTGTAGACTTGATCTTTGAAGGTGGCAGGGCATGTTGAGAAGGCTGTTAAAGCATGTGGGATCCTTGACTTTAGAGGCATAGTGCAAAAATAAGATTGTTGTTGCTAATCCTTTACAAAACACTGGTTAGGCCTCAGCTGGAGTATTGTGTTCAATTCTGGGCACCACACTTTAGGAAGGTTGTCAACGTCTTGGAGAGGATGCAGAAGTGATTTACTCGACTGCCAGGGATGAGCAACTTCATGTGGAGAGACTGGAGAAGCTGGGGTTGTTCTCTTTAGGTCAGAGAAGGTTAAGACGAGATTTTATAGGTGTTCAATTCATGAATGGTTTTGATATGAGTAAATAAGGAGAAACTTGTTTTCCAGTGGCAAAAGGGGTCAGTAACCAGAGGACACAGATTTAAGTGATTTGGCAAAAGAACTACAGGTGACATGAGGTAATATTTTATTTACGCAAATTGTTGAAATCTGGAATGCAATGTCTGAAAGGGTGGTGGAAGCAGATTTGATAGTAACATTCAAAAGAGAATTGGGTAAATACTTAAAGGGAACAAAAATGACAGGGCTATGAGGAAAGAGCAGGGGAGTGGGATTAATTGAGTATTCTACCGAATGGCCTCCTTCTGTGATGTGTCATTCTATGATTGGACCAATAAGCAAGAGAATGGGAATTCAATTTTTACTATGGCAGTTTGTTCATTTTAACAAATCTTGGGGAGGAACAAAAAGCATGTACCAGTAAAAATGACCATGAAGCTGTCGGATGTCCTGTTGGGGAAGGAAGGAAACCTACAGTCCTAACCTGGTCTGGCCGTTATGTCACTCCAGTCCCACAAGGTGGTTGATGTTTAAATAGCCTAGAAAGTCACTCCGTTGTATCGAACTGCAGCAGTACAAGAAAGACCACCTTCTTCATCTCTGGACACTTGGGATAGGCGATAAATGCCAGCCTTGTCAGCGATCCCAAGTTAGTTTTACTATTCTCTGTTCTTGGACAGTCCCTCTGAGTCGAGGATGACTTGCTTCCACACTAATCTGAGTTCTCAGGTGACTGATATCAATGCAGGACCTACAGTCTTTGTCACAGGTGGGGCAGATGGTGGTTGAAGGGTTGGGTGGGTGGGGTGCTTGGGTTTTTGTACGCTCCTTCCGCTGTTTGCGCTTGGCTTCCACGTGCTCCCAACGAATAGACTCGGTGTTCGGTGTCTTCCCGGATGCTCTTCCTCCACTCAGTGGTCTTGGGCCTGGGATTCCCAGGTATCAGTGGGATGCTGCATTTTTTCAAGGAGGCTTTGAAGGTGTCCTTGAAGTGTTTCCTCTGCCCATCAGGGACTTACTTGCCGTGTCAGAACTGAGTAGAGCGCTTGTTTTGGGAGTCTAGTATCTGGCATGCAGGCGATGTGGCCCGTCCATCGGAGTTGATTGAGCGTGGTCAATGCTTCGATGCTTGGGATGTTGGCCTGAGTGAGAACACTGACAGTGCGCCTATCTTGCCAATGGATTTGCAGGATCTTGCGGAGGCCGCATTCTCCAGTGCTTTGAGGTATACATAGTCCATGTCTCTGAAGCATATAGGAGGGTGGATATCCATGAGCTTGGTGCCGGGTTTGAGATCCTGGTCTTCAAACACACTCTTCCTTAGGTGACCGAAGGCTGCACTGGCACACTGAAGGCGGTGTTAGACTTTGTCATTGACGTCTGCCCTTGTTGACAGTAGGCTCCCGAGGTATGGAAAATGGACAATGTTGTCCAAGGCCTCGTCATGGATCTTGATCATTGAGAGGCACTACTGTGTGGCGGGGGCAGGTTGGTAGATAACCTTTTGTCTTTCGGATGTTTAATGTAAGGGCCATACTCTCATACACAGCGGTGAAGTTGTTGGCGATTGGTTTGGAGTTCGACCTCTGAGTGTGCACAAACACAAGAGTTGTCTACATACTGTAGTTCAATGACAGAGGGTGGGATGACCTTGGATCTGGACTGAAGGTGACTGAGGTTGAATAATTTCCAGTTTGTTCTGTAAATCAGCTCCACTCCAGCGGGGGGCTTATTAAGGGTGAGATGGATCATTGCAGCAAGGAAGAGCGTTGGTGCGATGACACAGCCTTGCTTGTCCCTGATCCGCACATGTATTGGGTCTGGTGGATCCGTTGGTCAAGATCACGGTTTGCATGTCATTGTGGAACAGGCGGAGGATGGCGATAAACTTTTGAGGGCAGCCGAATTTGAGCAAGACACTCCATAATCCCTCATGGTTGACCATGGCGTAGGCCTTTGTGAGGTCAAAGAAGGCCATGTACAGGGGTTGATGCTGCTCCCTGCATTTCTCTTGAATTTGACGCGTGGTGAAGATAATGTCCATTGTGCCCCTTAGTGGGCTGCATCCGCATTGCGACTCTGGGAGGAGCTCTTCAGCCACTGGGAGAGGGTGATTGAGAAGGATTCTTGTGATTACTTTCCTTGTGGCAGACAGCAAGAAAACTCTGTAATTACAATTAATCTCCATTAACTAATTACTAAATGATATATGAATATTAAATAAAATATAATCTTGCTCTTGTTGAAAATGGTCATTGCCTGATACTTGTGTGGCACAAATGTTACTTGCCACTTATCAACCCAAGCTTTGATGTTGACCAGGTCTTGTTGCATATGGGCATGAACTATTTCATTATCTGAGGACTTGTGAATGGAATTGAACACTGTAATCATCAGTGAATAGCCCCACTTCTGACCTTTTTATGATGGAAGGAAGGTCATAAATGAAGTAGTTGAAGCTTGTTGGGCCTAGAACACTGCCCTGGGAAACTCCTGTGGCGATATCATGGGGTAGAGATGATTGGCCTCCAACAACCATCAAACAAATGAGCAATTAATGTGACCTTGCACTTGCCTATGTGATAGCCTATGGTGCAGTTCTATTTTAACTAGTTATTTTTAACATGGTACAGATGAATTTCCATCTTGTATTCAAATAGAATTTCAGCAGAGTAAAGGTTGTTAGAAATATAGACTGCTTTTTAACTACAATCACCATTCTTCAGATTGTTTAGGTTTCCTCGGGCAGTTTTTTAAGTTTATAGAGATTGTGTTTAACTTTGTTATAAACTTGAAAGTAATACAAAACTTAATTATGCTTTTTGTGGGCATTTTTCAGTGGTCAAAATTGAAAATGTCTTCAAATACCCATGAATGTAGTAGACTGGTCATAAATATGTTGGCTTGCAAGTCTAGGTTTAACCATTTTTCCACTTTATATTGGCAATTGGGAGTTGCTAGAATGTATTGGAGATTTGGATTGGGAGTTGTTAATTTGTATTGGCAGCATTCCGAATTGACACTCCAAAGTGAGTCTCATTTTATGTTGCTGGTGGTTAGAACTTTAATTGTGATGAATAGCAAATAAAATTAGGTTTATGGAGAAATCCTGGGTATAATTACGCCACACTGACCTGGAAGTGCTGTGTGCTGACTATGGATGCAGAAAGTAAAGGAGGAAAAGTTTCCTGTCCAGGGCACCATTATAACTTGCTTTGGTGATCAAAATTAATTAAAAAGGCATGCTATTTCATGATCAGAACACCCGTGAGTATTAAGTGAAAATTCAGTTGAAAAGGCCAGCAGCTATGCCATAATGCTGTACAAAGCATAATTAAGCTATGTCTGTAAATTAGACAACCATTTCTTAAGTGTTTGATAAATAATGGGGAAAAACAAATCTTAAATGTCTGCTATTGTTTAATAGTTATACTGTATGTATCTGTATAGTATTAAAGATTGTAGGACATTTTTGTCAAAATACATACTGAGCATGCAAGGGCAAACCTCAAGTGCTCATTTGTGGTTGTCTCGTTGGAATGCTGCTGCAGGTTTCAGTTTACTGAACTGCTTTATTTTGAACAAAAGTGTAGCTTTATCTACTAATGATTCTCAGCAGCATATGTGGGGTTGAGGTAAAGTAAGAGGACCACCTTTCAGTTTTAGGGATGGGCAAAAAGAAAATAAAGTCATTACAGTTAACTTGAAACTTGTTGAATGTAATTGTGGTTTTAAGGATTTCTGGCAAAATGGACTTTATTGTTCCCTAAACTCTCTGCTGTCATTCCCTTTGTATTTTTTTTTTAAAGTTAAATGCCTTAACTTGTTTCTTGGATTCTGAGATTCTGGTTAGTTCTAACTTGTACTATGGTATAGTTGTAATTTGTACAGTCCAAATATCTAACTTGGGTTAGTTGAGGTGAAAGTAACTCCTATAATACTGATGTTTACTTGGTAGACTTTCAAAGTACAGGTAGTTAAAAGCTGCGTGTGTGCCCCTCTTCTCATTATCCCCCCCCCCACCCCCGGGTGCTGCCACACCATTGGCTTAATGGATAAATTCTTCATTTGGTTTGGCACTGAGCCCTACAGACTAGGGCCTCCAAACATAAGAACATAAGTAGGAGCAGGAGTAGGCCATACGGCCCCTCAAGCCTGCTCCGCCATTTAATACGATCATGGCTGATCCGATCATGGACTCTGGTCCATTTCCCTGCCCACTCCCCATAACCCCTTATTCTCTTATCATTTAAGAAACTGAATAAATTAAGACAGAAATAGACAATGTCCCAGCTTCCACAACTCTTTTGAGGCACTGAACTCCACAGATTTACAACCCACTGAAGAAATTTCTCCTCATCTCAGTTTTAAATGGGCAGCCCCTTATTCTAAGATTATGCCCTCAGAGGAGACTAGAACCAATCAGTGGAAACATCCTCTCTGCACCCACCTTGTCAAGCCCCCTCATAATCTTATAAGTTTCGATAAGATCACCTCTCATCCTTCTGAATTCCAATGAGTAGAGGCCCAACCTACTCAACCTTTCCTCATGGGTCAACCCCCTCATCTCTGGAATCAACTTGGTGAATCTCCTCTGAAATGCCTCCAAAGCAAGTATATCTTTTTGTAAATATGGAAACCAAAACTGCAAGCAGTATTCCAGGTGTGGCCTCACCAATACCCTGTATAACTGTAGCAAGACTTCCCTGCTTTTATACTCCATCCCCTTTGCAATAAAAGCCAAGATTCCATTTGCCTTCCTGATCACTTGCTGTACCTGCATACTAACCTTTTGTGTTTCATGCACAAGTACCCCCAGATCTCGCTGTACTGCAGGACTTTGCTATCTTTCTCCATTTAAATAATAACTTGCTCTTTGGTAGAAAAAATCAAAATGCATGACCTCACACTTTCCAACAATATACTCCATCTGCCAAATTTTTGCCCACTCACTTAGTCTGACTATGTCCTTTTGCAGATTTTTTGTGTCTTCCTCACACATTTGCTTTTCCTCCCATCTTTGTATTTGGTTTTGTATCATGCTAGTGTCATCAGCTCCTGATGGAGAGGTCTTCAGCCATTGGTGACCCCAAAGTAAACCTGTTGTGTTCACAAAGACTGATGGTAGGAAGAGCCATAATTACTGGGATTTCCCAGTGGCTGGACTTGAGCAATCCAACAAGTTTACTTTAGCTTGCAGTGTGAGACCTGGATAGGAAACTGACATGTAACCAGTATAATAGCAGTTTTGGTTTTGGTTTGGGGTGAAGGCAGGCATGAGGCAGTGTTCTAGGCTGGGTAGGAAATTGCCAAAGGTTTCTATTGCTAGATTCTATCCTTGTTGGGAATGAATGCTTATGAGTAAATGGGTGAGGACAAGGATGGCCTGATCTTAATACCTCCACAGATAAACAGCATTTAGTTCAATCTAATTGACATGAGTTTTACTATTTTAACTTGTAAATTCCTCTCCTCTCTTCCCTATTTCCCCCCCTGTACCCCTGGAAGATATTTGCGTGCTTGGGTACTGTGCTGTTGAGTTGTAAGATATCTGAACGCTACTGGTCAAGCTTCTTCACGTGTGATCTGGGAGAATGTGTGGGTAGCATTTGACTATTGGGGCATCACAGCTGAACCTGATGTGTGCTTGCCTGATGTCTATAGATACACTTTCAAACAAGAGCCACTGGTAAGCGATCAAGAGTGGGAAACCTGGCTGAATCTGAAGCTATTCTGCTCATTTTTAGGGCTTGAATTGTATTGCTGCAATCACATTGTTGTGGTCAGCTTGCTTGCAGATCTGCTCCAGCATAGATAACAACATGGATTTCTTTAGTGCCCTTCAAGTATAAAGAGACGTCTGTCTCAGCATTTTACAGGGCTGGTGAGAAGAAGTGGGCACCGAGCAGAGGAGACGAGGATTGGGACTAAAAGCACGGTTAAAGAGAAGAATCCCTTAGAAGGCTTTTGAAAGCTGGGAGATTAATGACCAGCAGTGGCATTGAGGGGAAGAAGTCCCAGAAGGAGATAGGATAATGGCCGAAAAGTGTTGGTAGAGCTTGGCTGGGATAGGCATAATGTGTGTGTGGACCTTTTTTATGAATTGCTAATGAACCATGGCAACCCTAATGAGTTTCAATTAGTTGAGGATGAAAGAGGACATCTGGGAAAGGATTAGAGAAGTCTGGCTTAGAGGTAATAACAAAAACAACTTGCATTTATATAGTAGTTTAAAAATAAAACATCCCATGGTGCTTCAGAGAGGCATAATCAGTCAAAAATGGGCACTGAGCCAAAGGTGATGATGGGGGTGACAAAAAGCTTGATCAGAGTGTTGGATTTTAAAGAGATGGAGAGGTTTAGGGAAGGAATTCCAGGGTGTGGTGCTTGGAGGTAAAGTGGGGGGGTGGGAGGGGATTGTAGGGCTAGAGGTCACAAAGATAGAAGAAATGCGGCCATTGAGGTTTAAATATGAGGAGGAGAATTTTAAATTGGAGTCCCTGGCCAAAGACTGCCATAGGTGGAGAAAGTGCATCCGGGAGGGCACTGAGCACCTCGAGTCTCATCGCCGAAAGCATGCAGAAGCCAAGCGCAGGCAGCGGAAGTAGCGTGCGGCAAACCAGTCCCAACCACCCTTTCCTTCAACGATTGTATCCCACCTGTGACAGAGACTGTAATTCCTGTATTGGACTGTTCAGTAACCTAAGAATTCATTTTTGGAGTGGAATCAAGTCTTCCTTGATTTCAAGGGACTGTCTATGATAGTCCATAAGAACGGGGTGATAAATGAGTGGAGTGGTATGGATAAAGGCAGCAGAATAATGGATGAACTGAAGTTTATAAACGGACGGGAGGCCAGCTAGGAGAGTATTGGAATTCCCGAGTCTGGAGACAACAAAAGCACGGATGAGGGTTGCTGAGGCAGGTGATGTTTGAGGTGGAAGTATGTGGCCTTTGTGATGGAGAGTATATGGAGTCAGAATTTCCAAATTTGTCCGATTTGATTCAGCATGAGAATGGCCAGGGAAGGGATGCAATGGGTGGTTAGTGGTGGGAGACAAAGACGATGGGGTTGGTCTTCCCACTGTTTAATGGTAGAAAATTGTGACTAATCCATGACTGGATATTGGCAGATATTCTGACTGCACGCAGGCAATGAAGGGGCCAAGAGGTAGAGCTGTGGATATAAAGTAATAGGTAAAGGATATGGTAAAAGATATAGGTAAAGCTGACTCCATGGGCTCAATTTTCCCCAAAGCGCTTTTTTGGCCTACGTGAAGAGTTACGCCAGTTTTTTTGGGGGGCCCAAGTACACCAAAAAAAATTTCTAAGTTTCCCCGTTGGATTTCTTCATTTTGGCGTGGCCTAACCTGTCCTTTAGTTTTGGGAGTGGAGCCTTGATCTGCGCCAAAAAGCTTGGTGGTAACCAGGGACACAATGCGACCTGAGGCTGCAAAGTGAAGCATACAGCCAGCTCCCAACACATTAAGACACATTGCATCAATTTAAAAACACATAAAAAAATATTGCAGCAACTTGCCTCCAATTTGTAAAGCCAGTCCTGCTACCACTGCTCCTAGCCCTGACCGAAGGGCTTGTCGGTCCGCTCCCCTGCCCGAATGGCCTCCTCCTGGTCTGTGTCTCTCCCATCTGCTGCACTTAACTCTGCCGATTTCCTTACTTGCGCCAATTTCTTTAACTCTCCAGAAGGTTTTTCTGCAGAGGCCACATATGCTGACTTAAGCAGAACTGGAGTAACTCTCAGCTGGCCAAACTTCCCTAAATGGCCAGATTTGGCGCAGGTGGCAGGTTACGCCTCCTTTTGGCTGAAAAAAAACCTAAAAAAAATTGTAACTAACTGAGTTACACTGGTGCAAATTGATTGGGGAAACTGGTTTTTAAACTTAGGCCAAAAAAAGCAGCCTCCTCCCAAAAAAAGGCACAAATCACTGGGGGAAAATTGAGCCCCATATCTTTGGATAATATCGCCGAAGGGCCAAGGATAGGGTAGTGCCACTGAGCTGGACGGAAAGGATGATGAATGGGAGCAGGGTCAAAGGGGGGAGGCGTGGATTAGGTTTTGTCGAGGGGCAGATGTAGGTGTAGAGGCAGGCAGTGTTCAAGGTAAAAGTGGTTGTAATAATCCAATGAGCCAATGCTGAGGGGAGGGGGTAGGGGAAAGCTGAGCTTGGGGGCCAAGCCATGTGGAAAGGTTTTATATCTCTGAACTTAGCCTGTTGTGTGGAGGTTGAACAATATGAGCTCCAAGTACCTGACGCATGACTTGTCCAGCCATTGCTGAAATGGTCTGGTTGTAGTCGAATTATAATACAGCAGTATGATATGCAAACACTAAATGTGGAATGTTTTGATTTTGAAATGTCCTTAATAGAAAATAATATTTAACACATACCGAGCTTAGTTTGTGCTTTTATTAAAAAAAAATGCTTTTTACAAGTAGCCTGTTGGTTTCAAAATTGACTATTAAAATTTACAATTAAAATGGGTCGCCACCATACCCTTGTAAAGTGCAAAATATTGAGAAGCAAAATGCCTGAAGTATTAAATATGACACAAATATTTTGTTTTATAGTAATAAAATTGAACAAAATTGCTTCCATGAAATGCACAATTAGTGCTTCATCCAGCTGTCTCAGGCGTCCGTGCAAATGCAGTTAGGACATTGTGGGTAATTGAATGTAATGGTTTCATCAATAAACCTTGGTACCACAGCAGTGAAATAACTGTGCAATTATTTTACTTCAGTGCCTGATTTACTGGAAATGCTGAAAGCATACTAAATTAGTGATGTGACCTTTTCATGCCTGGGTTCCCTAGTGGCCAGGTAGATGGTGTGTAAAAGCCAGGTTTTGGACTGTGCTAGGAGGATGATTGCCTCTTGCCCTTTTGGTGTGATTGACGTGGTTTCTGGTTTCCTGGTCCTTCCTGTGAATTAGTGAGGCATTGAATATACTTGGTTTGCTTGTGGTATTACTCACTCTTCCATTGCAAGCACAGCAGTTGTTTACTTTGTTAAACCGGATACTTGAAAGGGAAGAAATTAGTTGCATGCAAAATAAAAAATTTAGTATTAATGGTTAGTACCATAAATTGCATCGACTGCTTGATTTATCCTCTTGCTAGACTAGCTGGCATAGTGGTTTAAGTCAACAAGTAGCAAATGTAGAATAAACTTAGAGGAAAAGGTGGATTAATAAATATGCAAGAACATAAGAAATAGGAACAGGAATAGGCCTTTTGGCCCCTCGAGCCTGCTCCGCCATTCAATAAGACCATGGTTGATCTGATCTTGGCCTCAACTCCATTTCCCTGTCTGCTCCCCATAATCCTTGATTCTCATCGTTCAAAAATCTGTCTGTGAGATGAGTTAGAAAAAAGAAAGACTTGCATTTATATAGTGTCTTTCAGGACGTCCCAAAGCACTTTACAGCCAATGAAGTACTTTATTACTTTAAAGTACTTGTTGTAATGTACGTAATGTGGCAGCCAATTTGTACACCGCAAGGTCCCAGAAAAAGCAATGAGGTAATGACCAGATCATCTGTTTTAGGTACTGTTGGTTAAGCGATTTGGGCAGAAATCTCCTGCTGTTCTTTAAATAGTGCCATGTGATCTTTTATATTCCCTTCAGGGCAGATGGGGGCCTCCATTTAACACCTCATCTGAAAGATACACTATAATAAAACTGAGGGAAGTATATGGCATAATGAAAATGACAAACCAGAAATCAAAGGTTCAGATCCTCGCCGAATAAAATTGCTTTTAAATTATGTTGCTGGAGAGAGAGGATATTCTGGAAGGGTCAAGGACAGAATCTGTTTGGTTATAGAGGTGCCATTACACTACTAGGTGTATTCTATAGGCCACCAACTATTAGGAAGGATTATAAGAGGAGCAAATTTGCAGGTAAATGAGAGTTCCAAGAATTAGAGTAGTGATAATGGGAGATTTCAACTATCCTAATATGGACTGGGATAGTAATAGTGCAAAGAGCAGAGAGGGGGTGGAATTTCTGAAGAACTTTCTCTCCGGAGAACTTCCTTGATCGGCCTACCGAGGAAGGAAGCATTGCTGGATCTGGTTCTGGGGAATGAGGTGGAGCAAGTGACAGTTGGGGAATATGTAGGGAACAGTAATCATAATATATCAAGGTTTAGATTAGCTGTGGAAAAGGGCAGGGAGTAATCTAGGGTAAAAATACTTAATTGGAGGAAGGCTAATTTCAGTGGGTTGAGAATGGATCTGTCCTGGGTAAAAAGATTGGCAGGCAAAACTAATCGAACAATGGGCTGCATTTAAAAAGGAGATGGTTTGGGTACAATGAGGTACATTCCCACGAAGGGGGAAAGGTAGGGCAAACAAAGTCATAGCTCCCTGTATGATGAAAGAGATGAAGCAGGAAAAGGGGGCATATGACAGATGTCAGGTTGAGAATACAAATGAGAACCAGGTTGAATATAGAAAGTTCAGAGGGAAAGTGAAAAAGGAAATGAGGGGCAAAAAGAGAATGAGAATAGCTTGGCAGCTAACATAATAGGAAATCCAAAAGTCTTCTCTAAGCAAATAAATGGTAAACGGATAGTAAGAGGAGGGGTGGGGCCGATTTGGGACCAAAATGGAGACTTGTGCATAGAGACAGAAGGCATGGCTGAACTACTGAATGAGTACTTTGCATCTGTCTTGACCGAGGAAGATGCTGCCAAAGTCATAGTGAAAGAGGAGATAGTTTTTATCCCATCTAGTACCTCTCTATTAGTTGAGATACTAGAAAGGCTGGCTATACTTTAAGTTGATAAGTCACCAGGACTGGATGGGATGCATCCTAGGATGCTGTGGGAAGTAAAGACGGAAATTGTGGCGATACTGACCGTAATCTTCCAATCCTTGGATACGGAGGTGGTGCCAGAGGACTGGAAAATTGCAAATGTTACACCCTTGTTCAAAAAAGGGTGCAAGGATAAACCCAGCAACTTCAGGCCAATCAGTTTAACCTCAGTAGTGGGGAAAATTTTAGAAATGGTAATCCAGGACAAAATTAACAGTCACTTGGACCATGTGGATTAATTAAGGAAAGCAGGCACGGATTTGTTAAAGGCAAATCATGTTTGTTTAACTTGTTTGAGTTTTTTGATGAGGTAACAGAAAGGGTTGATGAGGGCTATGCAGCTGATGTGGTGTACATGGACTTCCAAAGGTACTTGATAAAGTGCAACATACTAGGCTTGCCAGCAGAGTTGAAGCCCATGGAATAAATAGGACAGTGGCAGCATGGATACAAAATTGGCTAAGTGACAGGAAACCGAGAGTAGTGATGAACGATTGTTTATCGGACTGAAGGAAGGTATACAGTGGTGTTCCCCAGGGGTCAGTACTAGGACCACAGCTTTTCTTGATATATATTAATGACTTGGACTTTGCTATACAGGGCACAATTTCAAAATGTGTAGATGACACAAGTTAGAAGTGTAGTGAACAGTGAGGAGGAGACTTCAAGAGGACATAGGTGGAATGGACGGACATGTGGTATATGAAACTTAATGCAGAAAAGTGCAAAGTGATACATTTTGGTAAGAACAACAAAAGAGAATAGAAACTAAAGGGTACAATTCTCAAGAGAGTGCATGAACAGAGGCCTGGGGTATATGTGCACAAATCAGTGAACGTGGCAGGGCAGGTTGAGAAAGCAGTTAAAAAAGCTTACAGGATCCTGAGCTTCATGAATAAGAGGCATAGAGTACAAAAGCAAGGACGTTATGATGTACCTTTATAAAACATTGGTTTGGTCTCAAGTGGAGAATTGTGTCCAATTCTGGGCATCGCACTTTGGGAAGGATGTGATGGCCTTTAGAAAGGGTGCAAAAAAGATTTACAAGAATGGTTCCAGGGATGAGGGACTTCAGTTACATGGATAGACTGGCGAAGCTGGAGTTGTTCTCCTTGGAGCAGAGAAGGTTCAGAGATTTGAGAAAGGTGTTCAAAATCATGAGGGGCATTGGAACCGGTTCTGGGGGAGGTGGGACCAGTACAAACCGGACGGTCTGCACCTGGGCAGGACCGGAACCAATGTCCTAGGGGGAGTGTTTGCTAGTGCTGTTGGGGAGGAGTTAAACTAATATGGCAGGGGGATGGGAACCAATGCAGGGAAACAGAGGGAAACAAAAAGGAGACAAAAGCAAAAGACAGAAAGGAGATGAGGAAAAGTGGAGGGCAGAGAAACCCAAGGCAAAGAACAAAAAGGGCCATTGTACAGCAAAATTCTAAAAGGACAAAGGGTGTTAAAAAAACAAGCCTGAAGGCTTTGTGTCTTAATGCAAGGAGTATCCGCAATAAGGTGAATGAATTAACTGTGCAAATAGATGTTAACAAATATGATGTGATTGGGATTACGGAGACGTGGCTCCAGGATGATCAGGGCTGGGAACTCAACATCCAGGGGTATTCAACATTCAGGAAGGATAGAATAAAAGGAAAAGGAGGTGGGGTAGCATTGCTGGTTAAGGAGGAGATTAAGGCAATAGTTAGGAAGGACATTAGCTTGGATGATGTGGAATCTATATGGGTAGAGCTGCAGAACACCAAAGGGCAAAAAACGGGAGTTGTGTACAGACCTCCAAACAGTAGTAGTGATGTTGGGGAGGGCATCAAACAGGAAATTAGGGATGCATGCAATAAAGGTGCAGCAGTTATAATGGGTGACTTTAATATGCACATAGATTGGGCTAACCAAACTGGAAGCAATACGGTGGAGGAGGATTTCCTGGAGTGCATAAGGGATGGTTTTTTAGACCAATATGTCGAGGAACCAACTAGGGGGGAGGCATCTTAGACTGGGTGTTGTGTAATGAGAGAGGATTAATTAGCAATCTTGTTGTGCGAGGCCCCTTGGGGAAGAGTGACCATAATATGGTGGAATTCTGCATTAGGATGGAGAATGAAACAGTTCATTCAGAGACCATGGTCCAGAACTTAAAGAAGGCTAAATTTGAAGGTATGAGGCCTGAATTGGCTAGGATAGATTGGCGAATGATACTTAAGGGGTTGACTGTGGATGGGCAATGGCAGACATTTAGAGACCGCATGGATGAACTACAACAATTGTACATTCCTGTCTGGCGTAAAAATAAAAAAGGGAAGGTGGCTCAACCGTGGCTATCAAGGGAAATCAGGGATAGTATTAAAGCCAAGGAAGTGGCATACAAATTGGCCAGAAATAGCAGCGAACCCGGGGACTGGGAGAAATTTAGAACTCAGCAGAGGAGGACAAAGGGTTTGATTAGGGCAGGGAAAATGGAGTACGAGAAGAAGCTTGCAGGGAACATTAAGACGGATTGCAAAAGTTTCCATAGATATGTAAAGAGAAAAAGGTTAGTAAAGACAAACGTAGGTCCCCTGCAGTCAGAATCAGGGGAAGTCATAACGGGGAACAAAGAAATGGCGGACCAATTGAACAAGTACTTTGGTTCGGTATTCACGAAGGAGGACACAAACAAACTTCCGGATATAAAAGGGGTCAGAGGGTCTAGTAAGGAGGAGGAACTGAGGGAAATCCTTATTATTCGGGAAATTGTGTTGGGGAAATTGATGGGATTGAAGGCCGATAAATCCCCAGGGCCTGATGGACTGCATCCCAGAGTACTTAAGGAGGTGGCCTTGGAAATGGTGTATGCATTGACAGTCATTTTCCAACATTCCATTGACTCTGGATCAGTTCCTATGGAGTGGAGGGTAGCCAATGTAACCCCACTTTTTAAAAAAGGAGGGAGAGAGATAACACGGAATTATAGACCGGTCACCCTGGGTAAAATGATGGAATCAATTATTAAGGATGTCATAGCAGTGCATTTGGAAAGAGGTGACATGATAGGTCCAAGTCAGCATGGATTTGTGAAAGGGAAATCATGCTTGACAAATCTTCTGGAATTTTTTGAGGATGTTTCCAGTAGAGTGGACAAGGGAGAACCAGTTGATGTGGTATATTTGGACTTTCAGAAGGCTTTCGACAAGGTCCCACACAAGAGATTAATGTGCAAAGTTAAAGCACGTGGGATTGGGGGTAGTGTGCTGACATGGATTGAGTACTGGTTGTCAGACAGGAAGCAAAAAGAGTAGGAGTAAATGGGGACTTTTCAGAATGGCAGGCAGTGACTAGTGGGGTACCGCAAGGTTCTGTGCTGGGGCCCCAGCTGTTTACACTGTACATTAATGATTTAGACGAGGGGATTAAATGTAGTATCTCCAAATTTGCGGATGACACTAAGTTGGGTGGCAGTGTGAGCTGCGAGGAGGATGCTATGAGGCTGCAGAGCGACTTGGATAGGTTAGGTGAGTGGGCAAATGCATGGCAGATGAAGTATAATGTGGATAAATGTGAGGTTATCCACTTTGGTGGTAAAAACAGAGAGACAGACTATTATCTGAATGGTGACAGATTAGGAAAAGGGGAGGTGCAGCGAGACCTGGGTGTCATGGTACATCAGTCATTGAAGGTTGGCATGCAGGTACAGCAGGCGGTTAAGAAAGCAAATGGCATGTTGGCCTTCATAGCGAGGGGATTTGAGTACAGGGGCAGGGAGGTGTTGCTACAGTTGTACAGGGCCTTGGTGAGGCCACACCTGGAGTATTGTGTACAGTTTTGGTGGTCTAACCTGAGGAAGGACATTCTTGCTATTGAGGGAGTGCAGCGAAGGTTCACCAGACTGATTCCCGGGATGGCGGGACTGACCTATCAAGAAAGACTGGATCAACTGGGCTTGTATTTACTGGAGTTCAGAAGAATGAGAGGGGACCTCATAGAAACGTTTAAAATTCTGATGGGTTTAGACAGGTTAGATGCGGGAAGAATGTTCCCAATGTTGGAGAAGTCCAGAACCAGGGGACACAGTCTAAGGATAAGGGGTAAGCCATTTAGGACCGAGATGAGGAGGAACTTCTTCACCCAGAGAGTGGTGAACCTGTGGAATTCTCTACCACAGAAAGTTGTTGAGGCCAATTCACTAAATATATTCAAAAAGGAGTTGGATGAAGTCCTTACTACTCGGGGGATCAAGGGGTATGGCGAGAAAGCAGGAATGGGGTACTGAAGTTGCATGTTCAGCCATGAACTCATTGAATGGCGGTGCGGGCTAGAAGGGCCGAATGGCCTACTCCTGCACCTATTTTCTATGTTTCTCGACAGAGTAGATAGAGAGGAGCTGTTCTCATTGGCGGAGAGGTCGAGAACCAGAGGACACCGATTTAAAGTGATTGGCAGAAGAACCAAAGGTGACATGAGGAAAAACTTTTTACGCAGCGAGTGTTTAGGATCTGGATTGCACTGTCTGAGACCCAGGGTGGTGGAGGCAGATTCAATTGTGGCTTTCAAAAGGGAATTGGATAAGCAGCTAAAGGAAAAACAATTGCAGGGCTATGGGGGAAGGGCAGGGGAGTGGGACTAGCTCAAGTGCACTTGCAAAGAGCCGGCACAGGCTCGATGGGCCAAAATGGCCTCCTTCTGTGCTGTAACCCATCTATGATTATTGAACTGATCACTAAACTTGATTGATTCCTATTTTTGAATATAGACTCTAAGGAGCAAGGGTATTTTATTACCATAGTAACTTATGCAATGTTTCCTCTAATTTTTTTTTTCCTGCGCTGGCCCTTTACATTTTCTGCGTGGTATCTCTTTCGGCGGTAGCAGCTGGTGAGCGGCCTGCATGGGACCTTACAAGTGATGTGCAGTCTTGCACCTTGGGGAAAACATTGAATTTGTGTTATTTTTTCAAAATTAAACAAAAATTTCTACAAAATCAATTGGGACATATCTTGCCAGTTTTCAAAGGAGATAAAGTTCATGTTTTGGTCTGGAGGCCGAATCATTCTACATCGATTGTTTACTCAGTGACTTGAAAACATCTTGTATAGTTTGAGATAATCTGGTGCAATTTTCAGGTTACCCAAGTTTTATGTTTTAATAACAAATTTTACTGTTGGCTAATGACCAAATGCTGCTACTTTCACTCCAACTTCAAGCCACTATTTGAATGCACGAATACTATTGGACAACTATTCTTCCCTCTCCTCAACTCATTTTGTTTTAGACCTAATTTGTGAATGTCAGAAAAATAGTTATGGGTAAATCTGTCCTAAAAGTAATGCGGTTTTCACTAAACTTTGACTATTGTATGAGTGAAAATTAAATCTTTGAGTGGAAAAGGCAAAGTAAAGCTAGAAGGACTGAAACTTGGTGGGGATTGAAAGACCAGAAGAAAATAGAGACCATGCACAAATGATAACTGGCCATTCACCCATACAGTTCATTGATTTTATGCCAAATTAATTACCAAGATTGACCACTTTGACCCCTGCTGTTTCAATGTCAAATTTGTATTGGGGTATTTCCCAGCAATTGAGATGGAAAGAGAGGGTAAACAGGCAATCTCAAGTGGTTTATACAAGATGGCAAAGGAGGATATCCAAGAGGATATAATAAAGAAGATTCTGTTTCTTCATCCTGTCCCCTCCCCACAAGTTAAAATTCCCTTGTTCCTCCATTCCTATAGCGGCTGAAATGGTTTAAAATGCCTCCCTATCTCTGTAATCTCCTTCAGCCTCACAACTCCGAGAGATATCTGCGCTCAAGTTCTGCCCTCTTGAGCATCCCTGATTATAACTGCTCAACCTTCAGTGGCCGTGCCTTCAGCTGCCTGGGGCCTAAGCTCTGGAATTCCTTCTCTAAACCCCTCTGCCTCTCTCTCTCTTTTTCATCCTTTTAAGACGCTCCTTGGTCACCCGCTGTAATTTCTTCTTGCGTGGCTCGGTGTCAAATTTATTTGTTTAGTCTTAACGCTCCTGTGAAGCGCCTTGGGATGTTTTGCTACGTTAAAGATACTATATAAATGCATGATGTTCATGGAGGCTCCTGTATAAAAGATTATTTCTCTCAAAACTCTCTTTTTTTTGAGTGAGTTCATTTGAGGAAATGGATGCTTCAAAAGCTTTAGACAGGATGGGTGAATGGAAAATGATTCTGTCCAAAATTGAATTGGCAGAAGTTTGTATACAATATGCAGCTGTTTAGGCAGTACAAATGGGTTTTGAAATCATTTAGACAGAAATAGATTCAAAACCTCCCTGCCTGATTTTCTGTTAGGTCTATAAAATCATCATAACTATAGCTATTTGCAAAGGTAATATACTGCGGGTGATCAGCAGGTCAGACGGCATCGGTGGAGAGAAACAGAGTTAACGTTTCAGGTCGATGACCTTTCAAGATCATAGACCTAAAACCTTAACTCTAGCTATTTGCAAAAATGCTATCGCTTTCATGAAGTAAAATATCTTGTGGGGGAGGAAACCATATGGAAGAGTTCCCAGTGGAAGGTTTGACATGTTTCAAAAATCAAATAAAGTAGCATTAGTACTAATCCCTTTTCACAGCTTTATATGAATGTACTTATCCAAATTAACTGGCTATCTGGACCTTGTAACAACCCCATCTGATATCCTTTTCTGTGCTGAATTAATATTTAATACAGTATAATATTGGAAGTAATGCTGAACAGTTAGCTAAATTATTCACTTATCTGAACAGGGGTATTTCTTAGTGTGAGTGAATTATGAAGCTGTAGTAAACTCATTTTATTATGCCTAATTAATTTGAAAGGTGACATTTAAAAATGTAACCACTTCAATTTTTAATCTGTAACCATACATTGTAGTATGCTGTATACCCATTAAAATCCGACTACAA
The DNA here is from genome assembly GCF_044704955.1 of Pristiophorus japonicus. Classification (NCBI taxonomy): domain Eukaryota; kingdom Metazoa; phylum Chordata; class Chondrichthyes; family Pristiophoridae; genus Pristiophorus; species Pristiophorus japonicus. Next base: position 198,894,945 of record NC_091980.1, on the reverse strand, counting down.
TCTTCCTTTATAAAATGGTCTGTTTCATGGTGTGTGTTTTATAATTACTGCAAATTATATCTCCTAATTTTTTTTAAAGTGATCAAGTTCAATTTCCCCACTCTGCCAATATTGTGATCTCGGCCATGCTGCTGTGGGGAAGTGCTGGACAGGGTGCATATGGAGGACAGTTGGCTCTCGTGCACTTCCTAGACACTAGTTTAGAGCTGGAGGCTTGGGAGTGAGTCACCTTCCTCCTCAAGATTGATTAGTACATAGGCTGGGAAGCAAATGTGGGTGGAGGTGGGAAACTGAATCTTTTCTGGGAAGAGAAAAAAAAATCTAATTTTCTGGCTTCTTTTCACAGTGATAGTTACTTTGCACGTGTGCGAGCAGTGGTGATGACCCGTGATGACTCAAGTGGAGGATGGGTACCACTGGGAGGGGGCGGCCTCAGCTGTGTCACCGTTTTTAAAATTCATCTGGATGAAAGTGGCTGTGATGATTTTCTTATCCACGGAGAAAGGCTCCGGGACAAAACGGTAGGAACTAATATTTTTTTTAAAATTGTATAGCAATTTGTGTTAATCTGTAGTGATGTGTTGAAACCATAATATCCAACATCTAATCAGTTATTAATAACATTATGGGATGGGGTGGGAATAAAGCCTCTTGTAATCCAAATTAATTCTATCTATATTTATTTGTATGCAACATATGTGTAGATTGGCCCTGAAATTCCATTTTGTCCTTCCCACGGGCATTTTAGAGAAAAAATACGCACCTACCTTAAGCTGCTGTCCACGTTCGACTTTCCGATGCTGAGGCCTCTCCTGACTGCCAGTCGCAGTGCGTGCACATCGGGACGTGCGCAGGTCTGGAGCTGGAGTCACGTGGCTCTGGCCAGCCAACCGGGTAAAGTATCACAGTAATAGGAGTTCCGTAAGGTCCTAAACTCCTATTACATTGATTGAGAAACATCCCCAAACACCCAAAATACTAATTTAAAAAAAAAAGAAAATATGCACTACATTCATTTAAATTAGTTATTAATGTCTTTTAAATAAATATATATACCCAATTTTTAAGTTTAAAAAAAAAAATAAACTTACTGTTGTGGGAGGGTTTTTAATAAAATATGTTTTCATAAGTTTTATTTATGTTTTTGTGTTTTTTAAAACACTTGCGCCTGTAAAAGTAGGCTATGTGCCTGCTTTTTCAGGCGCAAGATTTTTGAGGACATTTTGTATGCGTAAATATCGGAAATTTGCACTTACAAATGTCCTCGCTCCCGATCTGCGGTTGATCTGTCAAGCCAGAAACTTGACAGATCGGAAAAGCCGGTTTTCAGTGCATGCGCATTGTGCGCCGAAAACCGGCTTTTCCGTGTACAGACCTGGGAACGTCGGAATTTCAGGGCCATTGTGTGCTATTTATGTAATGTATTTTGTCATGCCTGGGAGGTTTATTTTCCAAATAATGTACTCCTATTAATTTACAGTTCTCTTTTAAATTGTGTTTTTAAATGTCAAATTATCCAGTGTTACAGATTGGGCAATTTTAATAAAACAGCACAGGATATTAATGAATGATTTTAATTCAAATTGAGCAACTTTGAAATATGAAGAAAAAAATTAAAACACAAACTGGCCTCCTTTCGTGCTGTACATTTCTGTGATTCTATTCAATGAAGAATGCATTGTACTTGCATTGTTCATACCATTTTATCCTCACCGCTCCTGAGATTTGTGATTTCAATGTATATGGTGCTGTGACACAATGCACCACATAACCATCCCCTTCAATTTGTTTTCTTTTGCTCCTTGCATGATCTCTTCCAAACCTCCTCATCTGAAAATTCAGCCTGCCTTGCCCCCAGACACCATGGGCCCAAGTTTCCACATGATTTGCGCCTGATTTTTAGGAGCAACTGGTGGAGAACGGACTATCTTAGAAATCGCAATTCTCCACATTTTTTTTTCTGCAGTTCTAGTTAGGTAGAACAGTTCTACTTTGGAACAGAATTTTTTCTTCAAAAGGGGGTGTGTCCGGCCACTGACGCCTGATTTGAAAGTTTCCACAGTGAAAACGTACTCCAAACTAAAGTAGAATGGAGCAAGTGAAGATTTTTGTAGAACTGAAAAAACCTGTTCTACACATTAAAAAATCAGGCGCAGGTTACAAATTAGGCGTCCAGAACGAGGTGGGGTGGGGGCGGGGAAGGGAAGTCATTAAATTCTACAATAAATCCTTATTTATATTTATACAAATAAATCCAACCTGAATAAACATTTATAAGAAAAGAAAAGATTAAATAAACCATCTTCCTACCTGTGTGAAAGTGCTTCAGGCAGGCCTTTCGGGACCGAAGGCTGAACGGGCCGGCCCGAGACTTCGGGCAGGGCCCGTCCCCAGCACCAGATTTACAGGTAGGTGGCGTTGGGTTGGGTCGGGGAAGGGAGGGAGGGACAGACGTACGTCCAGGCGGGGAGCGGGAACAGGAGCGCGGGTCGGGTCTAGTCGGGGAGCGGGGCGTGGGTGTCGGGTCTGGTCCGGAGGTGGGGGGGGCGGGGCGGGTGTCGGGTCTGGTTCGGTGGGGGGAGCGGGTGTCGGGTGTCGGGTCTGGTCTGGTCCGGAAGCAGGCGGGGAGCGGGGAGCGAGTGTCGGGTCTGGTCTGGAGGCAGATCGGGGGCAGGAAGCGAGTGTCGGGTCTGGTCGGGGGGGGGAGCAGGAGCTGGCCATGGGAGGAGCCTTATTCACGCAGCCCCAGTGAGGCTATTCAGCCAGGGCTAGGGGCTGCGTGCTTCGGGCCCCTCCCACACAGTTCGGCGCCTGGAGCTACTGCACTTGCGTGCCCACTGTAGCGCGCATGTGCAGAGGTCCCGGCACTGTTTTCAGCGCAGGGACCTGGCTTCGCCCCCCCACAGCTCGTGCTGGCTGCGCCGAGGGCCAGAGGACCTGCAAGTAGGTGGAGAATACTGAGGATTTTTTTAGGCGCACTTTGTGGCGCGAAAAACGGGCGTCCAGGTCGGGACTGCGCCGTTCTAGGCGCGTGTGGAAACTTGGGGCCCTATGTGTCTCAAATCTCTCATCCTCCCACTGACAGCTATGCTTCCAAACAAAATTGTTGTCTTCAAACTCCGCCACCTAAAAATGTGACCTCTTCTCTTGATGCACCCTCCAGCAGTTTCCAGATCCATTCCATCCCCACCTTGCAGAGGCCTAAAATGTCACCCAGATCTAAAGGGAGAGAAAAAAGCAGAATGAAAATGCAAAAATAACACAGAAAAATAGGAAAAGAGTAGAGGGAGAGGAAATGCACAACCATTTATTTAAAAATAGCATTTAAAAATGACGAGAAAAATACAAAAAGCGGACAGACAAGAAAAAGAAAAAGCCAGAGATTGAAAACCATGAAGGAAAAGAGCATGAATAAACCAATTTATACATACAACAGGCAAACCTGCGTGTGTGTGTGTGTGTATGTACATGTTCATAAATTATATATTGCATACACTATGCTTTTCCTGTAAGTATCACTTGCTTCCTTTTACACTTCCCGCCCCCATACTTTTCCTTGTTAATATTCCTGGTATAAGGCTAAGTATCTACTGACTCACTGAGTAACTCCACAGGAGATCCGCCAGTAACTAATTAAAAATTCTGAGTCTGGCATGCACTTCCTGTGTCACAATTTAGTCATGCCTGGGTATGTGCCTCTCCAAAATGCTTATTTTCAGCATTTTTTTATTAGCTTTCTCATACCCTTCATTCTGAGATTCATTCCTCTTTTGCCGCTATGACCAAATCCTTTCCTTGGTCACTCCTGCTTGGTCCACATCAAGCTCCCCCTACTGCCAACTTATTAAAATTAAAAATTAGATTTTTTTTTTACTTCCAGTTTCTCTTTGAGCATGTTATTATTCAATCAAGTATTCACTACCAGCCCATTCCTACTCCGGCTGCTACTGTATTCATTCATTCATACCAAGCTTGGCTGTATGTTCCAATTCTCGTATTTAAAAAAAAAAATATTGTAACTTTAAAAAAAAAATGTCCTTTTAACTATTTAATCTCCCTTTTGCTAAATTAACTTGCAGCAAGCCTGTTCCCCAGCAAATATTGCTTTTATTTATATTTAATTTGTTTTACATTGCTAGCTGACTTATTGGAGGCTGAATGTTCTTTCCAGAAGTTACCAAAACAAAAAAACATTCAGGCAGAAAGCCAGTTTTATTTAATTACTTTCACCAGCCTATTCTGAACACTTTTAAATTGCCAGCCTGCCAACATCTGACCTTTATAATTTCCCAAAACCCATTCGAAGGCTGAAGGCTACTTTTATTTATTTGAGAAATCCCTTGTTTTATATCGCCTGGCAGCCTGCTAACCTGCTGTCTTAATTTATTTGTTTAGGTGAAAGCCTTTTCTGCTGCTTTTTATATCTCTTACATTAATTTTGGGAAATCCTCTTCCTGTATTTATGTTGCCTGGTGCTAACTAATTTGAGGGATGGACATTCATCCAATCTCCTTTATGGCTCCCTACATTCACTTAGCCCATTCTTTCATTCAGTTCTACTCCAGTTATATTTATTTCAAACTATAGCCTTCAGTTCACCCCTTCCTACACTGTGCCTCCACCACCTCCCCCCACCTCCCTGTACTGCACCATGACTGCTTTCACCCCCATGCCCATTTCCAAACTTCCCTTTTCCCAACTACACACTCTTTTTCCAAATAGTCATTGCCTCAATACCTCCAACCCAGCATCCAAACTTATCACTCCCCATCTCAGCTGTCCTCTTTCAGTACTCACTATCCTCAGTAACTCATTACACTTGTATCCATTATCCTTTCCAATATGCTACCTACTTCCACTATCAGAATTCTTACCACCCCACACTGCTCACCGTGATTTACTGATTGCCCTAATTCCTCAAATGTTCAACCCACAGAACTCCTTAACTTTCAGCTACTCCATATCCATTACTCTGTCTCATCAAAGAACCCCAAAATAATTTCCTTCCAATTTATCACCACTCTCCCTCAAATGATTTATTAACATACAGTACACCTCGCTTTGCAACTTCCATAGCACTTCCCAAGTTAATACAAAACCATCCCCATCCAAAAACTATATCCTCTCAGACACCAGCATCATCACGAGAATGCCATGCCTGTTTACTTTTATAAAACACCTTTCTCTAGCTTTACATTAGCAATGTGTTGGAAAATTCACTAGTAATGCAATCGAAGTTTTGTATATAGCAGTCAATTCTTGTCATTTGCTCCCTGTAGCACTTTTATTCCCTGTCACACGTTGCTAGCAAGACTAGCCATTCAGAGGTTGCTTTTGTAAGCCCTGCCATCCACTTTCCAAGATGCAATAAAGTGCAAACTGAGTTTTGCTGTTTCAAATTTTAAAAAAAACTTTTTAAAGCAACCATATGTTTATTGTTCCACAGAGGTACTGAATGGAATCTGTATATTTATTTATGCTGCTGAGATATTATTTAAGAAAAACAGTACTTATTTTTTTTCTCTGGGAGCCAACGAAAAACCACTTACTTCAATGTTTACATTAAGCTTACAAACCTATACTGCCAGGGTTGGGACACTTTCCTCATGCACCCTTGGTTTTGTGTTTATTTTTCGCTTTTGCAAATAATGGCCAGAGGCATGGATTTCAATCATTAAAGCACTAATGAACATTAGTGTGGGTGCAAGGGGGAGGGGTTGAGGGAAGGAGAAAGATTAGGATGGGTGATTGAAATTACTAGTTGGGAGAAGTTTTTAAAAATCCCTTGGAGACGTGCCAAGGCAAGGGAAAGCTCTGTCACCAATGATGGTTGATGGGATGGGCATGGCATAACATCCCTAATGTAAAGCAGCGCACACTCTGGCAATAGCAACATAATGGGGTGCCGTCTATAGAAGTGATGTTGATCATAGTGTCAGGATACACTGATATATAATGGTGAGTATGTTGTGCTTTTTAAGACATAAGGGGGCCAAAATTCAGGCATGCCAGAAAGCTGACGCACCAACGATTTTTTTACCTGTTTTTAAGCCAGGTGCGATGAGGCGTCCTTCCGAGTGATTTTCTCCACTTTAAACTTTTTTTTGCGTTGGACCGGAAGTCAGCCATAATGGGGGCGGAAGTGCGGTGGTAAGTCCTGGTAAGGGGTGGACGTTGTGGTGGGACTGAGTCACTGCCATTATCACTAGCGGCAGAGCGGTGGTGACGTCACCGCGTGTGCGTCACCACATCTCTTCCCTCATTTAAAGGGGAGAGAAACGCCGATTCTGCAGGTTTGGCCACTGGGCCACCAGGAAGGATTTTGGCCGGGCTAGCGGCCTGATTTTTCACGGTAAATTTGGGGCAGTGTGTGCTGGTGGTGCGGGATAGCGGTGGTGCGCGCTTTGGTGATACACTTGCGGCGGTCGGCAGCAGCGGGGTGGAAGTGGGGTCGGGCCGAAAAATCCCCAAGCTGAATCTGGGTTGTGGCAGCCAATGGACTGCAACACAGTGACCACTAGATTCCGCCGCAAAACGGCAGTAACGCGCCTTATCCGCACCCTGAATTTTGGCCCCAAGTTATTATCAGGGCCACTGATGTATAGTATCGAGTATGTCAAATTGTGTTTTTATTGTGTGATTTTCCACTTTTTTCTTGGTGCTTAGGGTTAACATTTTCAACTGTTATTCTGTGAAAACTGTAAATGAGTGGTCTTCTTTTTTTAATAATAATGATGCTGATAAGGGGGCATGGAGTAGGGAAATTAATGAATTATGGTGGTGAATCAAATAAATGGGAAAAATATTTTTAAATATTGGGATGGACCAAATAAATTGGGATGGGGAATGAGACAAATGTACGTTGAAGTAGCGGATGTCTTCTGTGGGGTGGGCTTCTTGTCCAGAAGTTGCTGCGGCGGTGAATGAACCAAGCAGGGCGATAAATAAATTAAGCTCCTTGACCAGTGGGGCAGTGGTGGTGAATCCAAGAAACTGGGTCATGGAATAGGAAAATGAATTAATTATTGTAATGAAACTGTAAATGGAGATGGGGTAAGGAATAGTGCAAGCAATAAATTAATGAAATAAGAGGCTTTGCTGTGCCAGAGCATCAATAATGGCATCGACGCAGACTTCTCGGGCCCTGGAGGTGGAGAGATAAAGGAAACATTAATTATTCATTGCCCTGTTATGTATACATTTTCATGAAATAGTGGGCTTGGAAAATAGTGGAGGTATCCTGCACAACAGCGAGATGAGGAAAATGGGTCAGGGAGGAAAAGTTGAGTTAATACTAAAAGATTAATGGAATGGGCTTCTCTGGTGAGATTTAACCAGAAGGAACAAAAGTTTAGATTGAACACAGATTGCATGAAATGTAACTTTCAAATTGAGCTGGTGAATCCAGTCTGTTGTCTTGAAGTTAGAATGAGTAAGGAGAGACACAATCAAATGGACAGAAGGTGAAGTAACTGGAAGTCAGTGAAAGAAAGACCAATGAGAAGTAACTGAAAGAATGAGAAGCAAGTCAAAGAAAATAGCTCTTTAGCTGTGTCTTTTTAAACAAATATATTTCAAAGCATGACTGAGGCAGTATGACACCAAAAATATGTCACCGTGTGAAAGCCTCCTGAGGTGAGTTGGAGAGCATTACACTTTATAATGATGGAAATGTTCTGTTTTACCAGAGATACTGATTTATAGTAACTGGATAAGACACATTTTAGTTTTATTGCACGATATTCTGGGATTTTTACTGTGTAGATTGATTTCTGCATCTGTCTGTTTTTCTTGGAAAAGGGTAAATGATGGTCCTTTAATGGGCCCAAGTTTCCACATGATTTGCGCCTGATTTTTAGGAGCAACTGGTGGAGAACGGACTGTCTTAGAATTCGCAATTCTCCACTTTTTTTTTTCTACAGTTCTAGTCAGGTAGAACAGTTCTACTTTGGAACAGAATTTTTTCTTCAAAAGGGGGCGTGTCCGGCTACTGACGCCTGATTTGAAAGTTTCCACAGTGAAAACTTACTCCAAACTAAAGTAGAATGGAGCAAGTGAAGATTTTTGTAGAACTGAAAAAACCTGTTCTACACATTAAAAAATCAGGCGCAGGTTACAAATCAGGCGCCCAGAACGAGGTGGGGGGGGAAGGGAACTCATTAAATTCTACAATCAATCCTTATTTATACTTATACAAATATTATACAAATAAATCCAACCTGAATAAACCTTTATAAGCAAGGAAAAGATTAAATAAACCATCTTCCTACCTGTGTGAAAGTGCTTCAGCCAGGAAGAATGGTGCAGCAAGCCTCACAAAACGAGGGAGCCGACCGAACGGGGGGGGAGGAGGGAGGAGGGAGGAGGGAGCCGACGAACGCGGGGGTGGGGGGGTGGAAGGAAGGGAGCCGCCGAACGCGGGGGGGGAGGTAGGGAAGGGAGCTGACGAACGCGGGCGGACGGGAGCCGACTGAACGCGGGGGGGAGGGGGGAGGGGGGGGGAGGAGGGGGAGAGAGGGAGGGAAGGGAGCCGACTAACATGGGGGGGGGGGGAAAGGGAAGGGAGCCGACGAACGCGGGCGGGGGGGGGGTGGGGGGAAGGGAGCCGACCGAACGCCGGGGAGGGGAGGGGGGCCAACCGAATGCAGGAGGGAGGGAGCCTACCAAACGTGGGGGGGGGGAGGGGGCAGCTGACCGAACGCGGGGGGGGGGGGGGGGGGGGGGAAGGGAGGGAGCCGACCGAACGCGGGGGGGTGGGGAGGGGGGAGGGAATGGAGCCGTTCCAGACCGCTGGCGGGAAAGAGAGAAGGCTGCAGGAAGCCTCAGAAATTGAGGAGCCATTTCCCGACGGCAAAAGGCGGAGGTCGTCGGGAAACGGCTGCCTCAACTTTCTGAGGCTTCCTGCACCCTTCTCACTGCTACAAGAAGCCTCTGTGCTGATGGCAATGTACTTTTATTAAAAAAATTTTAAAAACTAAACAGCTACAAAGAACTACAAAAATGGCCGAGTGCCAATGTTTTTTTCACACTGAGCATGTGCGAACGCTCCAACGTGCACGCGCAGCGTTGCCGGCAGGAAAAAAACTAATTTAAATAGTACCCGCCCCCTCCCACTTACAAAATCGGCGCGAGTGTAGGCTCCGCCCCCCTGCACGCCGCGCCAGGCAGACAAGGAGCTGCAGAACGCTCCAGAATCGCGCTTTTTTTTTAGGCGCGAAAAACGGGCGCCCATCTTGGAGGGGCGCCCGTTTTTTTTCTTGTGGAAACTTGGGCCCATTATTTTACTTCATTATGTTTCTTGCCTTGGATGTTCTTTGGTAAAGTGATAAAGTCACTCCTATAAGAGATCTGAGCGTCTTCTGCTTAGGGGTGTGTTCGTACTGCTCAATATTTAACTATATGATGGCATAACTCGGGAGAGTAACAATAGTATTCCATTGTGATCTGAACTGGATTTATCTTTCACTTCTGTCCCCACATGCCTCTCCAAACTTTGAGGCAGGCTAGAGCCAACAAAATGGAATCAAATTAATGGACATTTGGAACGACACAGGCTAAGTTTCAAGTTGTGTGGATGGAAGCAGGAAGATGCTAAGGGATATAAACAGGCAATGTGATCAGGCACATCTCTGGCAGGTGGTCAATGTGGGGAAGTGAGGTTATCCACTTTGGATCCGAGAAAGATCAATCAGAACATTTTCTTAATGGTGAGACTAGGCGATTTGGAGGAACAAAGACATTTAGGTGTCCATGTGTACAAATCACAGTTAGAAAAAATAATCAAAAAGCCTTTATCGCAAGGGGATTAGAATTCAAAAGTGAAATAGTGATGCTTCAGTTGTACACAACTTTGGTCTGACCCATGTGGGCGTATGTGTTCAGTTTTGGCACCAAACCTCCGAAAAGATATATTGGACTTGGTATAGCACAGATTCACCAGAATTATACCAGGGCTTAAAGGGATAAATTATAAGGACAGGTTGCATAAATATGGCTTGTCTTCCCTTGGGCTCAGAAAGTTGAGTAATCTAATCGAGATATTTAAAATGATGAAGGGACTCGATAAGGTAGATACAGAGAAATTATTTTGTGTGATGAAGGAATCCAGAACAAGGGGCAAAATTAAAATTGGAAGTAACCCAACAAGGAGTGAAATCAGGAAGCAATTTTCACACAAAAGTTAGTGGAAATCTAGAACGCACGCATGCGCACTTTTTTTTTAAACTGCTTTCTCAACTTTGTCTTGTAAAATGCCATGCAAGAGCTTTGTTGCAGAAATTAAGGACTGTAGTTCCATAGACCAAGAGATGGCTTGGCTTGGAACAGAACAGGGGTTAATGGACATTTTCTGGACAGACAGGATGTGGAGATCTGTAGGACTTATTTTATAACAATTTGCATAAATGGTGTGAATATGGGCGTGAGGAATAATAGCAAAGCTTATTGATACCCGATTAGGTACGTGGCAACTGGACAGGGGCAGATTTGCAGTGAGGGTGGATCGCTGATGATCAATGCTGTGAAATATGAAGTAGTAAAGTTTGAAGGACAAGAACAAAGAAATAATATACCCTAAATGATAAAATTAACGGTAAAGGAACAGTGGGTGCAGAAAGAGAATTCTAAGTGTGAGTGCCAGTAGAAAAAGACCGTAATGAAAAATGGAATAGGAATTGCAAGACGAAAAAAGATCACGGTCCAACTAGTTCGCCTACTACCATCCTGCCTGTTGCATGATACAATGACAGTGCAGTTAATTAATCGCAGCAATCAATCTCTATCAATTAGTTGTCAACATACCCAGAAATGAGAAAAGTAATAACTAGGAGAGAATTCCATCAAGATTTAGCCAGGTATTTAGATTACAGAAGACTGAACTGAACTGAGACCCAACGGGCATCAATCAGATTTACCATGTCTCAGTGCATGCTTCATTAAGTGACTAGTAGCTCTGTATACAAGGGAGTGAATTCCACAAGTATAACTTGTGTATGGAGCCTCAACAGTGGAATTCCATGCAGACTTCAGATTAATTCAGAATGTTGATTAGTAGCTGTAACACCTTGTGTTTTTTTAAAAAGTGTAAACAGCTCCTCACTGCTGCTCCAATCATCATTGTACAAAGGAGTTGATAACCCATCAACCTCTGACGCTGTACAGGTTTTACCTTGGAATAGGCTGCCATTGGTTTGCATGGTTTAGATTGTACTGAATCCTGGAGCAATAATGAATTTTCTATGTATATATGTATATTTTGCAGAACTCTGAAGTTGGTGATAGTGACAAATATGCCCAACCGTTCCTGGAGATACCCAGTTGTATGCCATGTTTCTGGTCACCTTTGACAGATGTTTGCATTAATACAGGTTATATGTAATGACTGCAAAGGAGCTTCAAATTGGGCACTGAAGCATTTTACGGTCTTTCATTGATGTGAGTGAGCAATGTGAGTGAGCAACATCAGCTTTTTTTGACAATTGCTGACTTATTCTTCTTGACACTGGAGATATACAGATAACTTGTCTGCCTGCAGGTTACTGTATCATCTTTCAGATGGATAGACAATCACTGTGTACAACATGTTGTCATCATCAGAGTGAACACTTAGTCACTGGGATTCTTAGTGCCATCATCAATAACATTGTAGCATTTTGCATTCTGATGTCAAGTTTGTGAAAGGAGTTATGAAAAATAGGGTTTCTTGTCTATTTGGTGCAGTCATGATCATGACAATTTTAAAAAATTCATTCACGTGATGTGGGCGTCACTGGCAAGGCCAGCATTTATTGACCATCATTAATTGTCCTCGAGAAGGTGGATAGCACGTTTCTAGAGGTGGTCACCCCACAGCTGAAGAGTGTGCAGGCAGAGAGGGAGTGGGTGACTGCCAGACAGAAGAGGAGGAGCAAGCAGGTCTTGCAGGAGTCCCCCATAGTCCATCTCGCTCTCCAACCGGTATTCTCTTCTGAGTACTGGTGAGGGCGACGGTGCCTCTGGGGAGTGCAGCCAGAGCCAAGTCCACGGCACCACGGGTAGCTCAGCTGCACAGGGGGTGAGGAAGAAGAATGGAAGAGCTATAGTGGTAGGGAATTCAATAGTCAGGGGAGCAGACAGGCGTTTCTGCGGCCGCAGACGTGACTCCAGGATGGTATGATGCCTCCCTGGTGCCAGGATCATGAATGTCACTGAGCGGCTGCAAGACATTCTAGGAGGAGGGGGTGAACAGCCAGAGGTCATGGTCCATATTGGTACCAGTGACATAGGTAGAGGGATGAGGTCCTGCAGGCAGAGTTTAGTGGGCTAGGAAAGAGATTAAAAAGCAGGACCTCAAAGGTAGTAATCTCCGGATTACTCCCGGTGCCACAAGCTAGTGAGCACAGAAATAGGAGGATAGAGCAGATGATTGCGTGGCCGGACAGGTTGCACCTCAACAGAGTTGGTAAATCAGTGTCAGAGCAGTGGGAGGCATTCAAGTAGGAGATCCAGATATGTGCCCTTAAAGAAAAAGGGTGGGACTAACAAATCTAGAGCCCCCTGGATGTCTAGGGACTTGCAGGGTAGGATAAAGAAAAAAACGGAGGTTTATGATACATAACCGAGGACTAAATACTGCAGAATCTCTAGAGTATAGAAAGTGCAGGGGTGAAATTAAAAAGGATATTAGGAAAGCAAAGAGAGAGCATGAAAACGTCTTGGCAAATAAAATCAAGGAAAACCCAAAGATGTTTTATAAATATATTAAGAGCAAGAGGATAACTAAAGAAAGGGTAGGCCCTATTAGAGACCATGAGGGTAATCTGTGTGTGGAGGCGGAAGACATGGGGTATGGTTCATGATGAATACTTTGCGTCTGTTTTCACAAAGGAGAGGGGCGATGCAGACATTGCTATCGGGCAGGAGGAGTGTGAAATATTAGATTAAATAAACATAGTGAGAGAGGAGGTATTAAGGGGCTTAGCAACTTTGAAAGTCGATAAGTCCCCAGGCCCGGATGAAATGTATCCCAGGCTGTTAAGTGAAGCAAAAGAGGAAATAGCAGAGGCTCTGACCATTATTGGCTTCAGTTGTGGGGCCGGAGGTCTGCTAATGTGGTACCTTTGTTTAAGAAGGGAGTAAGGGATAGACAGAGTAATTACAGGCCAGTCAGCTTAACCTCGGTGGTGGGAAAATTATTGGAAAGGATGCTGAAGGACAGGATAAATCTTCATTTAGAAAGACACTGATTAATCAAGGACCATCAGCATTAATTTGTTATGGGAAGGTCGTGTCTGAGTAACTTGATTGAATTTTTTGAGGCGGTAACAAGGAGGGTCGATGAGGGTAGTGCGTTTGATGTAGTGTATATGGATTTTAGCAAGGCTTTTGATGAGGTCCCACATGACAGACTAGTCACAAAAGTAAAAGTCCATGGGATCCAGGGCAAAGTGACAAGTTGGATCAAAAATTGACTGAGGCAGGAAACAAAGGGTAATGCTTGATGGATGTTTTTGTGACTGGAAGGCTGTTTCCAGTGGGGTTCTGCAGGGCTCAGTACTAGGTCCCTTGCTTTTTGTGGTGTGTGTTGTATGTATATATATCAATGATTTAGACTTGAATGTAGGGGATATAAATAAAGAAGTTTGCAGATGATAATGTGTGGTTGATAATGAAGAACAAAGCTGTAGACTGCAGGAAGATATGCATGAACTGGTCAGGTGGGCAGAACAGTGGCAAATGGAATTCAATCTAGAGAAGTGTAAGGTAATGCATTTGGGGAGGGCTAGCAAGGCAAGGGAATACACATTAAATGGTAGGATACTGAGATGTGTAGAGGAACAAAGGACCTTGGAGTGCATATCCACAGATCCCTGACTGTAGCAGGCCAGGCAGATAAGATGGTTAAGAAGGCATACGGAATGCTTGCATTTATTAGCCGAGGCATAGAATACAAGAGCAGGGAGGTTATGCTTGAATTGTATAATACACTAATTAGGCCACAGCTAGAGTACTGCGTGCAGTTCTGGTCGTGACAGGAAGGATGTGATTGCACTGGAGAGGGTACAGAGGAGATTTACAAAGATGTTGCTGGGAGTGGAGAATCTTGGCTAATGGGACAGATTGGATAAACTGGGTTTGCATTTCTTGGAACAGAGGAGGCTGAGGGGAGACCTCATTGAGGTGTATAGAATTTTGAGGGGCCTTGATATAGTGGATAGAAAGGGCCTATTTCCATTAGCAGAGGTGTTAACAACCAGTGGGCATAAATTTATAGTAATTTGTTGTAGGTTTAGAGGGGATTTGAGAGGTAGTTTCTTCACCCGGAGGGTGGTAGGGATCTGGAACTCACTGCCTGAAATGATGGTAGAGGCAGAAACCCTCACCACATTTAAAAAAATATTTGGATGTGCACTTGAAGTGCTGTAACCTTCAGGGCCAAGGACCTAGAGCTGGAAAGTGGGACTAGTCTGGATAGCCTCTTGTTGGCCGGCACGGATACACTGGGCTGAAATGGCCTCCTTCCGTGCTGTAAATTTCTATAATTCTATGAAGGTGGCGATGAGCTGCAGCCTTGAACCGCTGCAGTCCGTGTGGTGAAGGTACTCCTACAGTGCTGTTGGGGAGGGAGTTCCAGGATTTTGACCCAGTGACGATGAGGGAATAGCAATATATTTCCAAGTCAGTATGGTGTGTGAGACTTGGAGGTGGTGTGTTCTTGTACACCTGCTCCCCTTGTCCTTCTCGGTGGTAGAGGTGGTGGGTTTGGGAGGTGCGGTTCAAGTCATGATCTTGGACATGAAGTTGAATTAGATGTAGGTTATGCGGGCAACATTTGCCTGGCAATAAAGCTATTGGATAATTTGACATGGGTATCTTAGAGGAACTATAGTGACTATTGTTGCAATGCTGAAAGAAGGCTCATTGAGCTACCTTTTTTAGAAAGCAGGTTGTTTAAGGTCCAGGCTAAAGCAACTGATGAGATTAAACATCAACAAGCACCTGTGTTTATATAGCGCCCTTAACGCAAGGTGCTTCACAGGAGTATTATGAGATTAAAAATTTGGCACCGAGCCATTTCAGGAGAAATTAGGGCAGGTGACCAAAAGCTCAGTCAAAAGTGGGAGGTTTTAAGGAGCGTCTTGAAGGAGAGATTTAGGCAGGGAATTCAAGAAGTTATGGCCTAGGCAACAGAAGACATGGCCACCAATGGTTAAGCGTTTATAATCAGGGGTGCTCAGGGCAGAATTAGAGGAGCGCAGACATCTTGGTGGGGGGGGGGGGGAGGAGTGGGTGCTGGAGAAGATTGGAGATAGGGAGGAGCGAAACAATGGAGGGATTTTTGAAAACAACGATGAGAATTTGGAAATTGAGATGTTGCTTAACCGCGAGCCAATGTAGGTCAACGAGCACAAGGGTGATGGGTGAGCGGGATTTGGTGCGAGTCAGGACACGGGCAGCTGAGTTTTGGATCATCTCGAGTTTACGTAGGGTTGGGTGTGGGAGGCTAGCCAGGGGTGCATTGGAATAGTCAAGTCTAGAGGTAACTAAGGCATGGATGAGCTGAGGCAAAGGCGGAGATGGACGATGTTAGAGGTAGAAATAGGCAGTCTTAGTTATGCTGTGGATATGTGGTCAAAAGCTCATTTGAGGGTCAAATATTTAAAGTTTTAATAGTGTATAGGGAGTGGTCTGGCTGGTGCTGAAGTACTGGTGTGAAGTATGACACCAAGGTTGCGAACAATCTGGTTCAGCCTCAGACAGAAGTTGGGGAGAGGGATGGAGTCAGTGGCTAGGGAACGGAGTTTGTGGCGGGGACCGAAAGCAATGGTCTTCCCAATATTCAATTGGAGAAAATTTCTGCTCATCCAGAACTGGATGTCGGACAAGAGGTCTGACAACTTAGATACCTTGGACTGGTCAAGAGCAGTGGTAGTGAAGTAGAGCTGGGTAGAGCAGCGTACATGTGGAAACTGATGCTGTTATCAGATGATTTTGCCAAGGGGCAACATGTAGATGAGAAATAGGAGGAGGCCAAGGATAGATCCTTGGGGGACACCAGAGGTAACGATGCAGGGGCCGGAAGAGAAGCCGTTGCAGGTAATTTTCTGGCTACGATTAGATAAATATAAATGGAATCGGGCAAGTGCAGTCCCACCCAACTGGACCATGGTGGAGAGGCGTTGCAGAAGGATGGAGTGGTCAACCATGGCAAAAGCGAAAGGCAAGTGAAGAAGGGACAAGGAGGGATAGTTTGCCTTTTGTCCGTCGCAAAGGATGTCATTTGTGACTGAGCCGTTTTGATACTGTGGCAGGTGCGGAAACCGGATTGGAGGGATTCGAACATGGAATTGTGGGAAAAATGGGCACGGATTTGGGAGGTGACAATACGTTCGAGGACTTTGACAAGGAAAGGGAGGTTGGAGATGGGGCAGTAGTTTACAAGGACGGAGGGGTCGAGGGTTGTTTTTTTTTGAGGAGTGGGATGATGATGGCAGATTTGAGAGAGGGGGATCTGAGGAGAGAGAACAGTTAACATGGGAGCCAGTAAAGGAAGTTGGGTGGTCAGCAGTTTAGTGGAAATAGGATCAAGGGAACAGGAAGTGAATCTCATGGACAGGATGAACTCAAAGGCCATGACGGGAGATCGGAGAGAAACTGGAGAAAGATGTGAGGTCAGGGCTAGGGCAGGAGGGATTCTTCGAGGAAGTTTGGCCCGTGGGCTCGGGGAAGGAAGGGAAGAGGCAGAGGTGGCCGAACAGATGGTGTCAACCTTCGAGACAAAGAACTCCATGAGCTCCTCACACTTACTGTTGGAGGTGAGGCTGGAGACGGTTAGCAATGGCGAATAGAAGCCGGGGTTTATCTTTACATTCCAGAATGATTCTGGAATAGTGAGCGATTTTGACAGACGAGGGCAGGACCCGATGATGCTTTGTGGTCCAGCCAGATCAGGCGGTGAATGGCTAAACCAGTTGTCCGCCACATCCGTTCAAATCTGCGTCCCTTCGACTTAAGGGAATGAAGATCAGGACTGTACCAGGAGGAACGGCCAGCGTGAGAGACAGAGTAATTGTTTTAACAGGGACTAGGCCACCAAAGTCCAGGAGATCTGAAATCAATTTGACAAAAGAATTCGGAGCAAAGCCACAGCCGATGAGTCAAACCGTATAGTCGGTAGAGCAACGAAGTCCTTTTCGCAAGTGAAGGAAATCAAGTTTCTTCAGAGATCCAGCTGATGCAAACTCTGAGACAAAGAACAAAGGCACGTCGGGGGATGGGTAGTGGGCTCTGCAGGCTTTGAGCTTGTAGCTTTAAATTTGCAGGTTGAACTTGTAGTTTGGGCTGAAATGCCTTCACTATCCAAGGCAAGGTAACTGAAGCAGTGGAATAAAGGAGATTTGGGGAAGAAGGGCAAAGGATGACCATGGATGACCAAGAACAGTTGAGCAAGTCAGAAAGGAGCTTCCACCCCAGTAGCCATCTTGAATCAAGGATCACCATCAAAGCTTATGAACAATGCCAGGTATGTCTGTGAAGTGACCACATTATAAGATACAGCAATAAGCTGTATTCAACATGAAGTGTTCATCCTTTTAGACAACTTGGAGGGAAAAGAGTCCATTCCCCATTCTTAATTGTTCGTACTAGGGTCTTGTGGAGGGAAGCAGAAAGGCTGCTATGCTCATTTGCCTTCACCATCACCCAGTGAATCCCCGTTTAACTGTTGTTGGATTAGACTACAGAGAGGGAGGGTGGTTGGGTGGAGGGTTGCTGCTGCTTGCCTTCAGAGCTGCCACAAGTTTCTTCAGATGCATGGGTGAGGGAGTCTTCAAAGGACAATTATGCTTTTCACTGTTGCTTGAGTTTTAAAATTCTGTTTTCCCAAACAATGATTAGTAACAGACTGTCCACTTCTCACTACTGCGCAAATAACTGTGACTTCAGGGTGGTTTGTGAACTCTGCTGATATAAAGTCTGAATTATGTGGAATAGCCAAATGTTTAGAGAGGGAAGTTATTCAGAGATGCACAGGTATATGGCAACTAAACCGATGAATAATACATTGCATTTAAAATAGAGAAACATGTAAGGTAATGTATATCGGTACTGAAAAGAGGAAATTTAATCAGTGACGCAGATGTTTGCGTTTTTAAGGAACTGGGAAGGGAACCAAAAAAAAAGCTCAAGCGATCTATGACTTGGAGTAGCTGTCAATTGTAGAATAGATTATCGCATTGTGCAGTAACTGAGCTGCTTCAAGTCATTCAAAGGAAGGGCCATATCCCTGATTATATCCCTCCGCTCCGTATTAGGAAGCAGCATCAATATAAGAGAGAGCTGGGATGTGTACATAAACAGGAGCAGGAGTAGGCCATCTGGACCCTTGAGCCTGCTCTGTCATTCAATAAGATCATGGCTGATCTGGTGTAGATGTAAATGATGGCAAGTTAGACAGACTACTTGATGAGGGATAGTAGATCTGAAAGTGAATTTTATTTTCTTAATTATAGTAAATTATGTATTTGTCAGAAAATTGAGACATTTTCAGATGGGGTTATTGATGAACTGTTGAACCTCCCAAATTATTATATTTAATTCTATCTCTATTGATGCCCTTTGCCATCCCCACACCGACTGCTTGCCTCTGGTTGCATCATTTTTTAAACTGTTCTTGGAAGGCATATGAGTGTTTTAGTTGACTGGCCCACTAGTATTTTTCTCCTCTCTCTACCCTATCCCTTTCAGAAAAAT
The DNA here is from genome assembly GCF_044704955.1 of Pristiophorus japonicus. Classification (NCBI taxonomy): domain Eukaryota; kingdom Metazoa; phylum Chordata; class Chondrichthyes; family Pristiophoridae; genus Pristiophorus; species Pristiophorus japonicus. The sequence goes on along the minus strand of NC_091980.1, from coordinate 198,876,216 downwards.
CCTTTGCCTCAGTCGGTGCCTTATTCCCTTTGCAGTCTGGCTAAGTTTTGAAACTGTGGGTAACCACAAGGGGAGAATCCCATGTTTTGACACTGCATGATGTAGTGCATCACTGTGCTGTACATCTGGGCTGCAGCTGGAATCTTTGATGTGGCTTAAAATAATTTCCTGGCACAGGCTGGAGACAGGAAGCTCATCTTTAAACCAAGTGTAGATTTAGAGAAACGTTCATAAAGGACTGTCAGGTAAGGAACACTAGGGTTCAGAGATAATATCTTCTACCACAAAGACTCCAAATGAATTGTTTAGCCTAGTTCCAAAAGTTTGATATAGAAACATAGAAATTAGGTGCAGGAGTAGGCCATTCGATCCTTCGAGCCTGCACCGCCATTCAATAAGATCATGGCTGATCATTCAACCTCAGTACCCCTTTCCTGCATTCTCTCCATACCCCTTGATCCCTTTGGCCATCAGGGCCATATCTAGCTCCCTTTTGAATATATCTAACGAACTGGCCTCAACAACTTTCTGTGGTAGAGAATTCCACAGGTTAACCACTCTCTGGGTGAAAATGTTTCTCCTCATCTCGGTCCTAAATGGCTTACCCCTTATTCTTAGACTGTGACCCCTGGTTCTGGAACTCCCCAGCAACAGGAACATTCTTCCTGTTCTAACCTGTCCAATCCTGTCAGAATTTTATATGTTTCTATGAGATCCCCTCTCATTCATCTAAACTCCAGTGGATACGAGCCCAGTTGATCCAGTCTCTCCTCATATGTCAGTCCTGCCATCCCAGGAATCAGTCTGGTGAACCTTCGCTGTACCCCCTCGATAGCAAGAACGTCCTTCCTCAGATTAGGAGTCCAAAACTGAAGACAATATACTAGGTGTGGCCTCACCAAGGCTCTACAAGTGCAGTAAGACCTCCCTGCTCCGATACTCAAATCCTCTAGCTATGAAGGCCAACATGCCATTTGCCACCTTCACTGCCTGCTGTACCTGCATGCCAAACTTCAATAACTGATGTACCATGACACCCAGGTCTCGTTGCACCTCCCATTTTCCTAATCTGTCACCATTCAGATAATCTGTCTTCCTGTTTTTGCCACCAAAGTGGATAACCTCACATTTATCCACATTATACTGCATCTGTCATGTATCTGTCCACTCACCTAACCTGTCCAAGTCACCCTGCAGCCTCTTAGCATCCTCCGCACAGCTCACACCGCCACCCAGCTTAGCGTCATCTGTAAACTTGGAGAAATTACATTAAATTCCTTCATCTAAATCATTGATGTATATTGTAAATAGCTGCGGCACCCCACTAGTCACTGCCTGCCATTCTAAAAAGGACTCGTTTATACCGACTCTCTGCTTCCTGTCTGTCAACCAGTTCTCTATCCACGTCAATACATTACCCCCAATACCATGTGCTTTAATTATGCTCACTAATCTCTTGTGTGGGACCTTGTCAAAAGCCTTTTGAAAGTCCAAATACACCACATCCACTGGTTCTCCCTTGTCTACTCTACTAGTTACATCCTCAAAAAATCCTAGAAGATTTGTCAAGCATGATTCCCTTTCATAAATCCATGCTGACTTGGATCGATCCTGTCACTGCTTTCCAAATGTGCTGCTATTTCATCTTTAATAATTGATTTCAACATTTTCCCCACCACCGATGTCAGGCTAACCGGTCTATAATTACCCGTTTTCTCTCTCCCTCCTTTTTTAAAAAGTGGTGTTACATTAGCTACCCTCCAGTCCATAGGAACTGATCCAGAATCAATAGAATGTTGGAACATGATCACCAATGCATCTACTATTTCTAGGGCCACTTCCTTAAGTACTCTGGGATGCAGCCTATCAGACCCTGGGGATTTATCGGCCTTCAATCCCATCAATTTCCCTAACACAATTTCCTGACTAAAGGATTTTCTTCAGTTCCTCCTTTTCGCTAGAGCCTCGAACCCCTAGTATATCCGGAAGGTTATTTGTGTCTTCCTTAGTGAAGACCAATCCAAAGTATTTGTTCAACTGGTCTGCCATTTCTTTGTTCCCCATTATAAATTCACCTGATTCTGACTGCAAAGGACCTATGTTTGTCTTCACTAATCTTTTTCTCTTCACATATCTATAGAAGCTTTTGCAGTCAGTTTTTATGTTCCCAGCAAGCTTCCTCTCATACTCTATTTTCCCCCTCCTAATTAAACCCTTTGTCCTCCTGTTGAATTCTAAATTTCTCCCAGTCCTCAGGTTTGCTGCTTTTTCTGGCCAATTTATATGCCTCTTCCTTGAATTTAACACTATCCTTAATTTCCCTTGTTAGCCACGGTTGAGCTACCTTCCCCGTTTTATTTTTACCTTCCCCTGCACGGTACTGAATCTAGATCAAATGTTTAGATCCAAATTACTAATCTTTTGAGAATACAGGGAAGAAATGATAGCTAAAGTTCCCTATCGGGGCCCAGAAGAGCCGAGGGCCTAGGGACAGCATGGGCCAGCCCACACTGTGATATGTGTGCGCACTATGTCCATGCAGCAGAGCTGGTCTCCAGTCATCTTGGTTCATCCCTGCCACTGGACCAAGACCTAGCTCTGTCAAGCCAGTGTGGTGGCTGGTGTGCAACGGCCACCACACATTTTTTTTAAAATAATCCATGCACAGGCATCTTCCACCCTTCAACATGTAGTTTGGGACCTGGAATATTAAGCCCTTCATTGAAACACCTGTGAACACATCCCTTTTTGGCATGGAAGCAAGTCACCTTGATACGAGGGACCGCTTATAATGATGATAATATAGGGTGTGAACTAAAATATTATAATATAATCAGCTAGTTGCCTAACATAGAATCTTTGGAAGCTGATTCTCGAGTGATTTGTGATTGTTGCGTGGTGAATTGAAGATTGGGAGTATTAATGGCCTATTAATGGTTCTGTGCTGGGGCCCCAGCTGTTTACACTATACATTAATGATTTAGACGAGGGGATTAAATGTAGTATCTCCAAATTTGCGGATGACACTAAGTTAGGTGGCAGTGTGAGCTGCGAGGAGGATGCTGTGAGGCTGCAGAGTGACTTGGATAGGTTAGGTGAGTGGGCAAATGCATGGCAGATGAAGTATAATGTGGATAAATGTGAGGTTATCCACTTTGGTGGTAAAAACAGAGAGACAGACTATTATCTGAATGGTGACAGATTAGGAAAAGGGGAGGTGCAAAGAGACCTGGGTGTCATGGTACATCAGTCATTGAAGGTTGGCATGCAGGTACAGCAGGCGGTTAAGAAAGCAAATGGCATGTTGGCCTTCATAGCGAGGGGATTTGAGTACAGGGGCAGGGAGGTGTTGCTACAGTTGTACAGGGCCTTGGTGAGGCCACACCTGGAGTATTGTGTACAATTTTGGTCTCCTAACCTGAGGAAGGACATTCTTGCTGTTGAGGGAGTGCAGCGAAGGTTCACCAGACTGATTCCTGGGATGGTGGGACTGACCTATCAAGAAAGACTGGATCAACTGGGCTTGTATTCACTGGAGTTCAGAAGAATAAGAGGGGACCTCATAGAAACGTTTAAAATTCTGACGGGGTTAGACAGGTTAGATGCGGGAAGAATGTTCCCAATGTTGGGGAAGTCCAGAACTAGGGGACACAGTCTAAGGATAAGGGGTAAGCCATTTAGGACCGAGATGAGGAGGAACTTCTTCACCCAGAGAGTGGCGAACCTGTGGAATTCTCTACCACAGAAAGTTGTTGAGGCCAATTCACTAAATATATTCAAAAAGGTGTTAGATGAAATCCTTACTACTAGGGGGATCAAGGGGTATGGCGAGAAAGCAGGAATGGGGTACTGAAGTTGCATGTTCAGCCATGAACTCATTGAATGGCAGTGCAGGCTAGAAGGGCCAAATGGCCTACTCCTGCACCTATTTTCTATGTTTCTATGTACTACCACGTGATGTGAAACTGTAGGCATACTTTGGTATTTTAACCATTTTGTTTTGATACACCAGGCTCTCTGTTCCTTCTGCATATGGTTTGGCATTGAAAATTAATTTCAACAAGTGTGGCATCTCATTCCTTTAGATTTTCATTATTGGAGATTTTAAAAAAAAATTTTTAATAAAAATTATTTTGTTTTAATCTACTGCCTCTTTATCTCTCTCAACCCAATCTTTCTTTCCCTCGTTTTTGCTTTTTGTACATGATTTGACATTGAATTCACTATTTTAATTTCTACTTCTTGGTTCAGACTCTGCTGCTCATTAACAATTCTTCAAGCTGATTGGTTATGGTGATACACAGTTGCTTTCCTTATTCACACAGGTCCCAGCTGTGCTTTTTCCATAGTTGACTGACAGGAACTTACAATGCAAAAGCCCATAGAAGTCAATGGGCAGGTGTAGTGAATGGCTGGCAATCCTACATCTTGAATAATGTGTGCAGTTCTGATTGCCAAGAAATGAGAGCCATTCAAGTGCAGAGAAGGCTGATTCCCAGTGTCGGGAGTCTTGAGTTACAAGGAAAGACTAGAGAGACTTCAGAGTTTCATTCACAAAATCATTTTCGAGATCTTTGAGAAATGTATGATCAAGGGTATAGAAAAAGTTAATCTGGAATGTTACTTTTAAATTAAATTGTGGGAGTAGATCAAGGGGACCCATTCAAATTGGTAAATGGTAATTTTAGCACCGATATTAGGAAATTCTTCACGTTCAGATCAACATGTAAAATAAACTTTCAGATAAAGTAGTGGAGGTAAGAATCCTGTAATCGTCTAAAACAATTGGATGTTACAATAGAACATTAAGATCCTTCGTAATGGCTGAATTAAGATGGGCAGAATTATCTTGTGATCTTCATGAAATAGGATTAGGTAAACACACTTTTATTTCAAGTAAGGAGCAGACTCAGAACAAATGTTCATATTTAAGTAATGTGTGTTTGTGAACTTTAATTTGGCGATTTTTCAGAGCTGAACATTGCTATGCCTGTACAACTGCTATTTGTTTAAAACTGAATTTTTTTTCACCCTGTCCAGGGTAAAGAAATCACTGTTCTTTGCCCATATTATGTACTCTGTGGCTAAAGGTGCATTTTTCTTTCATCTATTCCTAACTTATTGGTGACCTCCTGTCTGGTAAAAAATCTGTAATTTTCTTGCACCCTTTTAGATTTTTCCAGTAAATTCTTATTTTCATCCACTTAATTTCTCTTAACCAAATTTAACCAGATGAAAATTCATAAATAAAGTTAATGATGTTTCCCAGTTAACATCCAGGAATATAATCCGCAATCTTTAACTGTACTGAAATTCAAGCCTAGAAATAAATTCTTGTAACAATTAAACACACTCTCTTTAATGAAGCTGAGAAACGTTTATAGTCTTCCAGGTCCGCTCCACGTCCATTACACAATGGATCACCCATTAACTTGATCAGGATGAGAAATTGGGCTATTTACATTGAAACAGCTACTTACAGTTTACATTGCATTAATCTTATAGGATCAAAGCACATCTTAGTCAGTGGCTGTTTGAAAGTAAAAACTATCTTTAACCATGATAAACATTTTTTTAATATAAAGTAACACCGATGTCCTGCTTTATTTTAAAGAGGCAGGTTCAGTTCCTGGAAGGATATGTTTATGAACTCTGAAAATTGGCCTTGAGAGAAATTTCCACTGAAGCAGAATTTTGTTGCACTTACTTCACCAGCCTCCTTTTTATATTTAGGTATTTACATAATATTGGCTTTTTCATTGTAGGTTTGCCACTGGTAATGGTTCTATAATGGAGAATTTGAAGCATTCTGCTGATGCTTCAAATTCTCCATGTTTTACATTGTATCTTCAACTTTTAAACCAACCACCAGCGTCCAACATTGTTTTTGTTAAAGGGTCCCCACCCGCAACGTCGCCATGCCTCCCCACAACCCCCTTCCCCCCACCCCTACCACCATACAATGGCGTACAAAGTTAGTGTTTAGGTCAGTAAGCAGCAGAGTGCCCTGGAGAAAGATATAATATTCTTCCAGTAAAGTTCAGTGCAAACTTCAGGAACAGTGTAGGAAGCCATAAATGTACAAAAAAAACCTGTTGTTTACAAACCAGATAATCTGATCTTGTCTCGACAGTTCACGAGTTGACAAGTGCATATCATCATAGTTTTAAAGACAGATTTTTTTGTCCCTACTATTTTGTTAATGGTATGACTTGAAAGGAACTTGACATGCATTTATCTTTTCACAATGTAGGGGTTGCACACAAACTACTCTTGAAAGTTGAATTGTCTTTTCTATTGCTCTCACCTTACTAATGGTGGCTCCACTGAGTCTGGCTACAACAATCGCTGCACTGCTGCCCTTTTCTGTTACGGCTTTTAAAACATCATCTGCATTAGCTTCCAAATGCATGCTGATGACACTCACTTCTCAGAACCCTCCCCCCAGCCCCCACCTCTTGCCTCTGTTGTTCGACTGCTTGTCTGACATTCAGTTTTGGATGAGCCACAATTTCCTCTAGCTTAAACATTGGCAAGACCGTAGCCATCGTATTTCAACCTTGAGGCAAACCTCCCCGGCCACCGTCTTAGGCTGAACCCAATTGCTTGTGACCTCAGTGTCCTATTCAACCTCGAACTGAATTTTCTACCTCTCATCTTCATCTCAAAGACCATCTACATCCGCGTCCATAACAGTGTCTGTTTACACCCCACCTTGGCCCATCTCCTCCATACCTTGTTGCTTCAAGTGTTCTCCTGGTCAATCTCCCATCCTCCACCAACTCCAACTTGCCCAAACCTCCACCTGTCTCCTATCCTGCACCAAGTGACATTTAGTCACCTACCTTGGCTCCCAGTTCGCAATTCCCTGCAATTCAATGTTCTCATTGTAATGCACAAATCCCTTCATGGCGTGGCCCTTTCTATCTCTCTAACCTCCTCCAGTCTTACAATATAAAGCCCCCCAAACACTCTGTTTCCCTGTCTGGCTTCTTGTAAATCTCCCCTTTCCCCATCCCCCCCCCCCCACTCCCTAACCGTTGTCCCTTCAGTCAGGTAGACTACACGCTCTAGAATTCTCTCCCTAAACCCCTCCACTACTTGTAAAGTTTGGCTGCAACATAATAAAATCTTCCTTTTATTTGTTCAACTCTTGAATACAGTTAGTAAATTCAATATTCCCATGAAGAAAGAAATAACTTGTATTGATATAGATCCTTTCATGACCACGGGACCTGCCAAATGTTTTTCAGCCAATGAAATACTTTTAAAGTAGTCATTGTTGTAATGTTGGTAAACACAGCAGCCAATTTGCACACAGCAAGGTCCCAGGAATAGCAGTGAGATAAATGACCAGATGATCTGTTTGTGATGTTGTTTGGCAAATAAATATAGACGACACAACCATCAATAAAATCCTCTGGGCCTGAGAACTTTATGCTGTGCATTAATCAAGTGACTTTCCCATTCTGCTTTATATATTAAGTCATTCTGGCATTTGGTCTACTTTCATTACTGGCTACAGAAAAAAAAACCTGTTCTGTTTTTGTTTCTGTTTTACAATCCAGTTCTTCTCTACAGTCTCGAGTGCTGCAGTGATGTTTTGCTGTTTTTTCTGTGAATGTTTTGCAAAGGTTTCTTGCCGATTCCTTGCCTTTAAAAAAAAAAGTGTGGGACTAACCAATCTAGAGCTCCTGGATGTCAAGGGACATGCAGGGTAGGATAAAGGAAAAAAGGGAGGTTTATGTCTGATACCGAGGACTCAGTACTGCAGAAACTCTAGAGTAGTATAGAAAGTGTAGGGGTGTAATTAAAAAGTAAATTAGAAAAGCAAAAGGAGAGCATGAAAACATTTTGCCAAGTAAAATCAAAGGAAACTCAAAGATGTTTTATAAATACATTAAGAGCAAGAGGATAACTAAGAGTAGAGCCTATTAGAGACCATAAAGGTAGACTGTGTGAAGGCGGAAAATGTGGGTATGGATCTTGATGAATACTTTGCGTCTGTTTTCACAAAAGAGTGAGGCGATGCAGACATTGTAATCAGGGAGGAGGAGTGTGAAATATTAGATGAAATAAACATAGTGAGAGAGGAAGTATTAAAAAGTTTAGCAGCTTTGAAAGTGGCTAAAATCCCCAGGCCTGGATGAAATGTATCCCAGGCTGTTAAGAGAAGCAAAAGGGGAAATGGCAAAGGCTCTGATCATTTTCCAATCCTCTTTGGCTAAAGACGCGGTCCTGGAGGACTGCTAACATGGTACCTTTGTTTAAAAAGGCAGAAAGGAATAGACCGATTTTAATTACAGGCCTAATCTCGGTGGTGGGAAAATTATTGGAAAAAATTCTGAGCGACAAGATAAATCTTCATTTAGAAAGACACTGATTAATCAAGAACAGTCAGCATGGATTTGTTAAAAGAAGGTTGTGTCTGAGTAACTTGATTTAAATTTAGGAGGTAACAAGGAGGGTCAATGAGAGTAGTGCATTTGATGTAGTGTAGTGCAAGGCTTTTGATGGCAGACTGGTCACAAAAGTAAAAGTCCATGGGATCCAGGACAAAGTGGCAAGTTGGATCCAAAATTGGCTCAGGCAGGATGGTTGATGGGTGTTTTTGTGACTGGAAGGCTGTTTCCAGTGGGGTTCTGCAGGGCTCAGTACTGGGTCCCTTGTTTTTTGTGGTAAATATCAATGATTTAGACTTGAATATAGGGGGTATGATTAACAAGTTTGCAGATGATCCCAAAATTGGCCGTGTGGTTGATAATGAAGAAGAAAGGTAGACTGCAGGAAGATATCAATGAACTGGTCAGATGGGCAGAACAGTGGCAAATGGAATTCAATCTGGAAAGTGAGGTAATGCATTTGGGGAGGGCTAACAAGGCAAGGAAAAACACAATGAATGGTAGGACACTGAGAAGTGTAGAGGTACAAAGGGACCTTGGAGTGCATGTCCACAGATCCCTGAAGGTAGCAGGCCAAATAGATAAGGTGTTTATGAAGGCATACCGAATACTTGCCTTTATTAGCCGAGGCATAGAATACAAGAGCAGGGAGGTTATGCTTGAATTGTATAATACACTAATTAGGCCACAGCTAGAGTACTGCGTGCAGTTCTGGTCACCACATTACAGGGAGGATGTGATTGCACTAGGGAGGGTACAGAGGAGATTTACAAGGGTGTTGCCTGGACTGGAAAATTTTAACTGAGGAAAGATTGGATAGGCTTTGGAAGGAAGCTGAGTTGTGACCTTATTGAGGTGTATAAAATTATGAGGGGCCTAGATCGAGTGGATAGGAATGACCTATTTCCTTAGCAGAGGGGTCAACAACCAGAGGGCATATATTTAAAGTAATTGGTAGGGGATTTGAGGGGAAATATCTTCACCCAGAGGGTGGTGGGGGTCTGGAACTCACTGCCTGAAAGGGTGGTAGGGGCAGAAACCCTCATCACATTTAAAAAAGTACTTGGATGTGCATTTGAAGCCCCTCCAGTGCTATGGACCAAGAGCTGGAAAGCAGGATTAGCCTGGATAGCTCTTTGTCGGCCGGCGCAGGCACGATTGGCTGAAATGGCCTCCTTCCATGTTGTAAATTTCTATGATTTTGGTTCTTTTTTTAAAAAAAAGAGAATATCCCTGTGTTGTTGATCCATTTCATTGACCTGAGCTCTTCAATGCATGACCCTCAAAATTTTGAAACTGTCACATGTGTAAATTTTGCTTCTCTGTTTAAAGTGAAGTTCAAATGGTACTCCCGTTCCAGAATGCAGAAGGCTGATTGTATCTTTGTGTTCAATCGCTAATGGGTATATATTTGTCACTGCCTCAGTTCATGTGATCTGAACAAGCTAATTGTAATGTCCAGAAAACATGTGATTTGAGTAAACTGCCAGACAGAAATCAGATGTAACGGTGTGAATTTTTGCCAAGCCTCAAACTTGTTGAATTGTTGAAAGAAGCTTCTGTTTTATGAATTTTGGTTCAGCTAAGTTTTGTCTGCTCACCATAGTTTTAAGAGTGGAGTGTTCTTTTTTTTTAAATGCTGCTGACCCAAGAGCTGATGGTTAGTTTCTGAAGTTCTCAGCAACTGCTGGATACACAACTGCCATTGTAAATTATCATTCGACAAATGAATGGAGCAGCAGAAAATGTTTAGACTTGATGGGCCTAAGTTTCAGACCGCGCCTGTTTTTCGCGCCACAAAGTGCGCCTAAAAAAAACTTCCAGATTCTCCGGCTCCCTGCAGGTCGTTTGCAGCTCGGCGCGGCACAGCATGAGCTATAGGGGGCGGAGCCAGGTCCCTGTACTGAAAACAGTGCCGGGACCTCTGCACATGCGCGCTACAGTCGGCACGCATGTACAGTAGCTCCAGGTGCCCAAAACTGTGTGGGAGGGGCCCGAAGCATGCAGCCCCTAGCCCTGGCCGAACGGCCTCACTGGGGCTGCGTGCATAAGGCTGCCTCCCATGCCCAGCTCTTGCTTCCTCCGGACCCGACCCGACTTGACTCCCGCTTTCCCCCCCCCCCCCCTCTGGACCGACCTCCGCTTCCCCCACTCCCGACCTTCTTCCCCCCCCCCCCCCACCAATCGATCGACCGACCGACCTCCCTCTCCTCCGCCCCAACCCGCGCTCCGGACCCCCGCCACCTACCTGTCAATCCGGGAAGTCTTGGGCCCGTTCAGTCAGTCTCCCTCTCTCTCTCTTTTCTCTCTCTCTCTTTTCTCTCTCTCTCTTTTCTCTCTCTCTCTTTTCTCTCTCTCTCTTTTCTCTCTCTCTCTCTCTCTCTCTCTCTCTCTCTCTCTCTCTCTCTCTCTCTCTCTCTCTCTCTCTCTCTTCTCTCTCTCTCTTCCCCCCCCCCCCCACCTCTCCTCCCTCCCCTCCCTCTCTTGTCACCCTCTCCCCCACTACACCCCCCCCCTCCCCATCCTCCTCCTCCCCTCCACCCCTTGCTGTCAGAAACACAGACACTGACAGAGAGTGAGAGACACACACAGACAGAGAGATAGAGACACACTGGGGGAGGGGGCATTCCAGCACGCTGTTCGAGGGCTCCTGGTGCTGCAGTCGGTAAGTAGACAATGTTTTATTTATTGATTTAAAAAATATATATTTCTTATTAATTTTTTTTGATTTTATTGGTTGATTTATTGATCTTATCATTTATTATTGATGATGGCTCTTTATTTGTAAAACTGAAGTGTTTAATGTTTGTAAAGTTCCCTTTAAACCCCCCTCCCCCCATTCCCTACGCCTGATTTGTAACCTACGCCTGATTTTCTAAAGTGTAGACAAGGTTTTTTTGAGCGTACAAAAATCTTCACTTACTCCATTCTAAGTTAGTTTGGAGTAAGTTTTCACTGCCGAAACTTTGAAAACAGGAGTAAGTGGCCGGACACGCCCCCTTTTGAAATAAAAATTCTGTTCCAAAGTGAAACTGTTCGAACTGACTAGAACTGGAGGGCATCAAACAGGAAATTAGGGGTGCATGCAATAAAGGTGCAGCAGTTATAATGGGTGACTTTAATATGCACATAGATTGGGCTAGCCAAACTGGAAGCAATACGGTGGAGGAGGATTTCCTGGAGTGCATAAGGGATGGTTTTTTAGACCAATATGTCGAGGAACCAACTAGGGGGGAGGCCATCTTAGACTGGGTGTTATGTAATGAGAGAGGATTAATTAGCAATCTCGTTGTGCGAGGCCCCTTGGGGAAGAGTGACCATAATATGGTGGAATTCTGCATTAGGATGGAGAATGAAACAGTTAATTCAGAGACCATGGTCCAGAACTTAAAGAAGGCTAACTTTGAAGGTATGAGGCGTGAATTGGCTGGGACGGATTGGCGAATGATACTTAAGGGGTTGACTGTGGATGGGCAATGGCAGACATTTAGAGACCGCATGGATGAAGTACAACAATTGTACATTCCTGTCTGGCATAAAAATAAAAAAGGGAAGGTGGCTCAACTGTGGCTATCAAGGGAAATCAGGGATAGTATTAAAGCCAAGGAAGTGGCATACAAATTGGCCAGAAATAGCAGCGAACCTGGGGACTGGGAGAAATTTAGAACTCAGCAGAGGAGGACGAAGGGTTTCATTAGGGCAGGGAAAATGGAGTATGAGAAGAAGCTTGCAGGGAACATTAAGACGGATTGCAAAACTTTCTATTGATATGTAAAGAGAAAAAGGTTAGTAAAGGCAAACGTAGGTCCCCTGCAGTCAGAATCAGGGGAAGTCATAACGGGGAACAAAGAAATGGCGGACCAATTGAACAAGTACTTTGGTTCGGTATTCACGAAGGAGGACACAAACAACCTTCCGGTTATAAAAGGGGTCGGGGGGTCTAGTAAGGAGGAGGAACTGAGGGAAATCCTTATTAGTTGGGAAATTGTGTTGGGGAAATTGATGGGATTGAAGGCCGATAAATCCCCAGGGCCTGATGGACTGCATCCCAGAGTACTTAAGGAGGTGGCCTTGGAAATAGTGGATGCATTGATGGTGCATCAGTCATTGAAGGTTGGCATGCAGGTGCAGCAGGCGGTTAAGAAAGCAAATGGCATGTTGGCCTTCATAGCAAGGGGATTTGAGTACCGGGGCAGAGAGGTGTTGCTACAGTTGTACAGGGCATTGGTGAGGCCACACCTGGAGTATTGTGTACAGTTTTGGTCTCCTAACCTGAGGAAGGACATTCTTGCTATTGAGGGAGTGCAGCGAAGGTTCACCAGACTGATTCCCGGGATGGCGGGACTGACCTATCAAGAAAAACTGGATCAACTGGGCTTGTATTCACTGGAGTTCAGAAGAATGAGAGGGGACCTCATAGAAACATTTAAAATTCTGACGGGGTTAGACAGGTTAGATGCAGGAAGAATGTTCCCAATGTTGGGGAAGTCCAGAACCAGAGGTCACAGTCTAAGGATAAGGGGTAAGCCACTTAGGACCGAGATGCGGAGGAACTTCTTCACCCAGAGAGTGGTGAACCTGTGGAATTCTCTACCACAGAAAGTTGTTGAGGCCAATTCACTAAATATATTCAAAAAGGAGTTAGATGAGGTCCTTACTACTCGGGGGATCAAGGGGTATGGCGAGAAAGCAGGAATGGGGTACTGAAGTTGAATGTTCAGCCATGAACTCATTGAATGGCGGTGCAGGCTAGAAGGGCCGAATGGCCTACTCCTGCACCTATTTTCTATGTTTCTATGACTCTAGGACATCAGATTTAGGCCTCTGCTGGCCAGTGTTTATAATTCCTCTTTACTTTTCTAGTTCAGAACATTTATTTTCTAATCACTATTGATCTTGTAAGCATTCACTCTAGCTGTAAATAAGTTGAGGGATTTTGTAAAATAACTTCTGAAATGTAAAATCAATTATATTGCCTTCATCCACTAACTTTGCATCCTCAATATCTCAATAAATTTATTAGGCGTGCCTTCTCCTTGTTTTATATTGATGTGGAAATGTTTTGTTATATATTAGGTTTTTATAGAATAATAAAATAATGGAGCAAAAAAGGTGAGGCTTCAAAATTAAATTGGACATTTTTCTCTCTCTCTCTCTCCAATCTTGTCTCATCGTGCGTTAGCTAACTCATTAATAAATATCATCATCATAGGCGGTCCCTCGAACAAAGATGACTTACTTCCACGAGTTCACAGGTGTTTCGATGAAGGACTCAATGTTCCAGTCCTGAACTCCAATTGAGGGGGTGGAAGATGCCTGTGCATGAATTTTTTTTTGTGTGGTGACCATTGCACACCAGCCACCACACGGGCTTGGCAGAGCTCGGTCTTGGTCCAGTGGCAAGGATTAACCAAGACGACTAGAGACCAGCTCTGCTGCACGGACCTAGCGCGCACACATTGCAGTGTGGGTTGGCCCATGCTGCCCCTGGGCCCTCGGCTCTTCTGGGCTCCGTACCCTCATCTGTCGCACCTCCTCCATGATCTCTTGCCGCTCCTGCGCCATAAACATTCACCGCATCTCGCCACTCATCCGCCCCGACCTTCCCACTCCTCTGTAGCTGGGCCCTGCCGATGTTCCTGCCCACGCTCCAAAACGGCGACCAGGGTTTTGATGACGTCACCCATCTCAAAATCCTTGGAGCAGCTCGCGCTGGAGGTTGAAGTGGTACGCCGCTCAGGTCTTTTACTTGTCGACCTGTGGAGCTGTTCACTCGCAGGTCGGGGGTGGGGGGGGGGAGGTGGTTAGGCCCCAGTGCAAATCCTTGTGTGACACCATTTGTCACTCCTTCCAATTTGATTACATACCCATTATCCCTACTCTCCTATTGTCTAACCTTTAAAAAATATATATTACTAAATAGATATGGTCCATCCTAGTGAGTACTGTAAGTGACATCATCAATGGATACTGTAATTTGCATAGTATTAGTTTAAAAACAGTTTGATGCTAGATGGCACCAATTGCAAGTTTTTTTTTTAACATTATGAAATAATCTTTAAAAGATGATTTGTGGTTTGTTCACTTGAAATTGTAATCTGGAGCTCTAATAGTTTCTTGCAACCATTTAAAATCTACAGCTAAGTATAATGGGATTAGAATCTCTTGAGTACAGGTGCACATTGCACGTAGTTTACTGGTTCTGAACATGTTTAGCGCTTGTGTTGTAAGTTCATTTTTAAAATAAAACCTTTTTTTTTTACTATTTTAATGTGCAGGTGGTTTTGGAGTGTGCCCTGAAGAAGGATCTAGTTTACAACAAGGTTACCCCAATATTTCACCACTGGAAGATAGACGATAAAAAGTTTGGACTTACCTTTCAGAGTCCTGCTGATGCTAGAGCATTTGACCGTGGTATTCGCAGAGCTACCGAAGCTATCTCTGAAGGTACAGGCTCTTATATTTTATAAATAGTGGGATTTCAGGCAATTTATTACCTTGATTCATTTGTAAAATATTTTTACAGAAGGAAAAAAAAATAATTCTGGAACAGCCAAAGTCTGCTTCAAATGCAATATGTACCTTTCAATCAGTGGATCAGACCACCCTAGCAAAGGGAAGAAATATGAAGATTTCTCAAAGCTCTCCCTTCCCCAAATTAAAAATCAACACTCATTTGGGTTGATGTATACCTTCTACTTGTTAGTCCACAGAACAGCAATGATTACTGAACACTGGAGATGGTATGCTTTTCTGCACGTGTAGCTTTCTGTCAAAAGTGTAATAACGGCAGTTACTGTACATGGCCATGGGTAGAAGGGAAGGGCAAAAGTAGAAGAGGTAATCTTTTTTTCTGATCTGTTGTGACGATCAGGACACTGCAAGCGTTGACCTAATAATAGGCAAAGTTAGATTAAAGCTTGGGGGAGGGTGGGGTAGGTGTTTGAAAAGAGCATGCAAGAAGAGGCTGATGGAGGCTCAAACTTCTCATTTAATTAGTGGCTGTCATCAATTTGAATCAATGGGGGATGTTCCATTGTCATAGACCCTATCATTCTGTGTACCGAACAAATGAGGCCAATGAAAAGTTGAATAAAACTCTGCTAAATTGACCAGTGTTTGGTGCAAAAAAACTTGTACAAACGTGGAAGACAGGAGTTGGCAACAAAAAGCAATACAAGGTTGTTTTCAGAAGCCGTACCAAACCTGAAGACAACAAACAAAAAGGTTTTGCAAGCAAAAGAAGCCAAGTTTTCTAGCTGCTGGCAGGCTGAGCAGTTTGCCTGTTCAGGCCAGCAAAGTAGCAGTTTTGCAAAAGGCTTTTTTGTCATTTCTCCAGCCATTGGGAGAAGGTGCACCAATCAGCCGAAAATTTGTGATTAATTATGTAAAAATAGTGTTTTTCTATTCCAATTGATGTGGGATTCTGCCGCCTCTTTCTATTTTTGCCTTTTCTCTTTCTCCGACTCTCAAATGCGCCCTCACCCTCCCGAATATATACCACAAAAAAATTAATTTGCAAATGTCTGAACAAATCTTAACAAATGCTGAAGCATGCCCACTAAATTGGCTTCAACAAAGTTTTAAAAGAATTGAAAACTAAATGAGCAGAGAAGAGAAATGTAGAAACAAATGTCTGATTACATTCCGATCAAGTGCCTTAGAATATTTTACTACATTAAAGATGCTACATTAATGCACGTTTTTTGTTGGAGAGCAGCAGAAAATTCCAGGCTACAGGGATTAAAAATAGGATGCTGAGGAATTAAGAGTGGCTGAGGAGCAGGAAGAGGGAGAAAATTTAGAAAGAGGGGATGAAAATAGATGCCTAAATAAAGAGAAATTCTCTCATATTGTGGGGTGGGGAAGAGAAAATAGTAGATAGACAGATGAACAGAAAAGCAGGGATAGAACGACCTCAAAAACTGTAGTGAAGGAGACAATGTGGACATCACAGATCCGTTACTGTATTCTCGCTTGTTTTTGAACATTTTCTCTCATCAGTAAATACAGAACCCATTTGCTGCTGTTCAATTAGATTAATACTAGGTGAAGTTGTATTCTCAATGATCGTTATGTAGTGTGTGTTACTTTTGGGCTGAATTTTAATGGTTATTGGGCTAAGATTTGAAAACTTAGCAGTTAGCAACTGTGGTTAGAGAACTGGGAATGGATGGAAGAAAGAGAAAGATTGACTCCATTGGGGGAATGGAGAGAGGGTGAAAACACACATTTGGAGAAGACAGTGTGATCAAGCAGCACTTACTCACCGAAGCTCAGTTTGGGTTCTGCCAGGACCACTTCGCTCCAGAGCTCATTACAGCCTTGGTCCAAACAAGGACAAAAGAGCTGAATTTCAGAGTTAAGATGAGAGTGACTGCCTTTGACATCAAAGCAGCATTTGACTGAGTGTGGCATCAAGGAGCTCTAGTAAAATTGAAATCGATGGGAATCAGAGGGAAAACTCTCCTGGCTGGAGTCATACCTAGCACAAAGGAAGATGTCTGCAGTTTTTGGAGGCCATTTATCTCAGCCCTAGGTCATCACTGCAGGAGTTCTTCAGGGCAGTGTAGTAGGCCCAACCATCTTCAGCTGTTTCATCAATGACCTTCCCTCCATCATAAGGTCAGAAGTGGGGATGTTCACTGATAACTGGACAGTGTTCAGTTCCATTCGCAACTCCTCAGATAATGAAACAGTCCATGCTTGCATACAGCAAGACTTGGACGACATTCAGGCTTGGGCTGATCAGTGGCATGTAGCCTTCTCACCACACAAGTGTCGGGCAATGGCTATTTCCAACAAGAGAGAGTCTAACTACTGCCTCATGACTTTCAACGGCATTACCATCGCTGAATTCTCCACCATTAACATCCTGTGTGGGGGGGGGGGGGTCACCATTGATCAGAAACTTAACTGGACCAGCCACAAATACTGTGGCTACAAGAGCAGGTCAGAGGATGGGTCAGATTCTGCTGCAAGTGTATTGCCTCCTGACTCCCCAAAGCCTTTCCACCATTCTACAAGGCACTAGAACAGATATAATTAATGTTATATTCTGTCTTCAACTCTTGAGTGCAAATCAAAACAAGTCAGGAGTGTGATGGAATACTTTCCACTTACCTGGATGAGTGCAACTCCAGCAACACTCGGAAAGCTCGACATCATTCAGGACAAAGGAACCCCTGCTTGATTGGCACCCCATCCACCACCTTAAACATTCACTCCCTCCACCACCGGCGCACCATGGTTGCAGTGTGTGCCATCTACAAGATTCACTGCAGCAACTCATCAAGGCTTCTTCGACAGCACCTCCAAAACCTGCGACCTCTAACACCTAGAAGGACAAGAGCAGCAGCGCATGGGAACACCATCACCTGCATGTTCCCCTCCAAGTCTCACACCATCCTGACTTGGAAATATATCGATGTTCCTTCATAGTGCTGGGTCAAAATCCTGGAACTCCCTCCCTAACTGCACTTTGGGAGTAACTTCACCATATGGACTGCAGCGGTTCAAGAAGGCGGCTCACCCTCTCGAGGGCAATTAGGGATGAGCAATAAATGCTGGCCATATTTGCGATGCCCATATCCCGTGAATAATTTTTTTTTAAAAAGCAGGCCCAGCTTAAATTGCTACATGAGCCATACAGGAAATTCACTAGTGCCTTTTTTTTTAATTCTAAAGAGGAACTTCAAAAGAGAAAGAATGAAAATAGTTTCAAATGCAGTTATGTAAACACTTCTAATCTTCTAACACAGGCTAACTGTCAGTGTGGATTCTCTTTCCATGTAATGTTCATAACACTTTTGATTATGTTTATGGTGGATTAATTCAGATTATACTTCTTGAGCCTAAGTGGTCAGTTTGGCATTGTCCAGCAAATATATGTAACTCCTGTTTTAAACAAAAGTTCAACTTTGAGTAAAAAAAAAGTTTGTTTTGGTCATCAAAACTCTGTTCAGTTTTGGTATTTAGCAGCCATTTCAGAAACTAATGAGCCATTGTTTATGGTATGTGCACTTTCAAAGGGGAACTCAACCTATTTAAGAAGATAACTTTCAATAAAAGCTGAACCCTCTGCCAAGTGCTCTCAACCACATGCAGCTGTGTTCTGGAGGAATCCAGCTTGTCTTTTTTTTTTGTTTTGTCACGTAGGTGCTGACATTTTGTGTTTCTGCTTATTTAGTTTCAGTGTTGGGGCTGTGTTCAGTGTCTGGGAGGGGGAGCGGTGTTCGGTATCTGGCTTTCGCTGGAAAGTGGGATTAGGCTGGATAGCTCTTTTTCGGCCGGCACAGACACGATGGACTGAATAGCCTCCTTCTGTGCTGTAAATGTCTTTGATTCTAGATGTGGATTATTTCCCAGTAAAATGCTGCCATGTGATATATATTCAAAGTACTGGATTGAAAAGTACTGTTGCAAGTTGATTCAGAAAATAACCAACTGGTCAGCAGTTCACAGAAGAACTAATAATTCGTTCCACCATAACTGTTGTTACCATGGTTGTAGAGCATGAAAGGCCATAAAAGGAGCAGCGAGCAGCGGCCTGGGAGCAGCGTGCAGGCTCTGACCTGCGTGAGAACACCAGCGGCATGTCGGGGCCATAAAAGGAGCGGCGAGCAGCGGCCTGGGAGCAACGTGGAGGCATACCACTCCAGGGAGTAGCACGAGCTGCGATAGCAGCGAAGAATGACGGCATCAAGATCCAGGTCGGTGATTGGAGCATGGGCCGATACAGCAGGAGTGGCGAGGTCGGGGCGAAGGAGCAGCGAGAGACTGTGGAGGGATGTGATCGGGGCTCAGGAGAGGCGTGAGTTCGGGGCCATGAACCATGGGGCAGCATGGGCCAGCCCACACTGCAACATATGTGTGCACTAGGTCCGTGCAGCAGAGCAAGTCCCCAGTTGTCTTGGTTAATCCTTGCCACTGGACCAAGACCTAGCTCTGTCAAGCCCATGTGGTGGCTGGTGTGCAACGGCTACCAAACGTTAAAAAAAATTCACGCAGAGGCATCTTCTATCCTTCAGGATGTAGTTCAGGACCTGGACTTTTAGGTCCTTCATTGGAACATCTCTGAACTTATCCTTTTTTGGCGTGGAAGCAAGTCACCTCGTTTTGAGGGATTGCTTATGATGATGAGAGCATGAAATTAATAGAATATTAGCGATACCGAATGAAAAAGAAAATATGACTACTTGTACATCAATAACCTGCTTTTATGGGCTCAATTTTCCCCAGTGATTTGTGCTGTTTTTTTGGCCTAAATTTGCGCGCCAGTGTACCTCAGTTACGAATTTTTTAGGTTCGTTTTTTCGTTGTCATGATGTCTGCGCCAGTTTTTCACAATTGTGCAAGTTTGGTCAACTTGCATTTCTCCTAGGACGGCGTATATGACCATTCCCAAAAAACCTTCTGGGCACTTAAGAAAAACCAACGCACATCACAAAAATCAGCACAGAAAGACGCCGTTGTTCTTGGGCGAAGTTTTGGAGGGCGTCAAGAACACATTAAGTATGCATCAAGCTTAAATTTTTCAAACTTAAAAACGGTGTGTGGAAGGCGAACTGAAGGAATGAAGAAGCCTTGCACTATGCATCAAATGAAGCCCGGTGGGGGGGGGTGGTCTCAATTATTGCACATGCACAGACCTGGGTGTGGTCCATATTGAGGCGACACATTTTGGGGAGAGAGAGAACAAAGAAGCTTGTCCTGCTGTTTTGAGCTTCTTGCAAAGGTACAATTTAATCATGGGGGCAATACTGACTATGCCATACTTTGTGCAAGCCTTCTGCATGATGGTGCTGTGGAGGGGACGATTGATTCGATGTCATCGCATGAGGAATCTGAGTATGTAGGGTGATGGGCAGGAGGCCTTACCTACATCGGGTGTATCAAGACAGGTGTTCATACCTGTACCTGAGTGATGCAGACTGTGTGAGAAGGCTGTGTTTCCGCAAAGAAATTGTAACTGAGATCTGTGAGTTAGTAAAAGCAGACCTGCAACCTAGAAGCGTCAAGAGGACTGCTTTGTCAGTTGAAGTGAAGGTTACAGTTGCACTTCCATTTTATGCATTTGGATCATTCCAGGCCACAACTGGGGATATGTGCGCCATTTCTCAACATGTAACACATATCTGCATTCGGCAGGTGACTGCTGCACTATATGCCCAGAGGAATGACTGCATAAAGTTCCCCATGACTGCCCAGGCAATGCGTGAAAGGGCTATGGGCTTCTCCAGGATTGCTGTCTTCCCAAATGTCCAGGGCTGTATTGATTGTACCCACATCACCTTGCAAGCATCTTTGGAGTATTCCGAGATGTACAGGAACAGAAAAGGCTTCCACTCCCTTAATGTGACGTCATGCATTGCAGCATGTCAGTTGATGCAAGATAACCTGGGAGCACCCATGATGCACTAATCCTACGTAAGAGCGCTATATCTGCCATGGCTCAGCAGCAGCCAGAAGGGCAGAGCTGGCTACTGGGAGACAAAGGGTACGGCCTCGCCACCTGGCTCATGACACCCCTACGCGTAACCGGAAATACTACAAGTCGCACATTGTGGTGCGCAGTTTAATAGAGAGGACCATTGGCATCTTGAAACAGCGTTTCCGATGCCTGGACCATTCTGGAGGCTACTTGTAATACTCCCTTGAGATTGTCGGTCAGTTTACTGTTGTGTGCTGCATAACTTAGCCATCATGAGGCAGCAGCAGCTGGTAGAAGACGACCAACTTGAGGGAAGAGTGGCTGATGATGAAGATGCAGATGACGAGGAGGAAGGAGACGAGGAAGTCATGCAACTACTTGAACCTGGAGCACGACTGCAGAGGAAGGTGGGCCGTCGTGCCCCTTTAACGATTGCTCGAGCATTGCGCCAGCAGCTCATCCATGAACACTGAAGGCTCAGCGGCAACTTCAAAAAGTTGTGTTAATAATGGAACAAATAATGTAAAATATATTTTATTCAAAAGTTTAACAAACATTTGTTTGTACTTAACTTTAAAGTTTGATACAAGAATATTTTTTATTAAAGTTTTCACTTATAAACTTTAACATTACTTTGAAATTTGTAAATTTACATAACTTACAAAAAACTTTTAATTTGAGAACAGTTACAACAACAATAACAAAGAAAGGCTGCACCCATCTCTCCTCCACCTTATTCTAAGACCGCCTGCTGCGCTTTGTCTTGTTGACTCCATCCCTGCCCGCGGGTTGATACCAAGCTTATTCTTTCGAACATCCCTGGTAATGCGCGCGGGGGCGGGGGGGGACGGTGCAGGCGGTAATGTGAAGGGGCCTGGCTTGGGCCTCTTCAGAAGCTGGTCTGGGGGTGGGAGTGGCAGTTGATTCTCTCGATGGGCACGGGGTCTGGGCGTGTTCCCTTATTGCAGCAGCTACCTCAACATTCCCTCCTACATGTGCACCGACATTGTATCACCCTTTAACTTTCTAACTTCGAAGGAATGCAACCCTAATTTGTGGAAACTCCCCATATAACTTAACCCTTGAAGGGTAGCTAATGTAACCCCACTTTTTAAAAAAGGAGGGAGAGAGAAAACGGGTAATTATAGACCGGTTAGCCTGACATCAAGAGTGGGGAAAACGTTGGAATCAATTATTAAAGATGAAATAGCAGCGCATTTTGAAAGCAGTGACAGGATCGGTCCAAGTCAGCATGGATTTATGAAAGGGAAATCATGCTTGACAAATCTTCTGGAATTTTTTGAGGATGTAACTAGTAGAGTGGACAAGGGAGAACCAGTGGATGTGATGTATTTGGACTTTTGACAAGTTCCCGCACAAGAGATTAGTGTGCAAAATTAAAGCGCATGGTATTGGGGGTAATGTATTGATGTGGATAGAGAAATTGTTGGCAGACAGGAAACAGAGAGTCGTGATAAACGGGTCCTTTTCAGAATGGCAGGCAGTGACTAGTGGGGTGCCGCAGGGCTCAGTGCTGGGACCCCAGCTATTTACAATATACATCAATGATTTAGATGAAGGAATTGAGTGTAATATCCCCAAGTTTGCAGATGACACTAAGCTGGGTGGTGGTGTGAACTGTGAGGAGGATGCTAAGAGGCTGCAGGGTGACTTGGACAGGTTAAGTGAGTAGGCAAACGCATGGCAGATGCGGTATAATGTGGATAAATGTGAGGTTATCCACTTTGGGGGCAAAAACACGAAGCAGAATATTATCTGAATGGTGGCAGATTAGGAAAAGAGGAGGTGCAACGAGACCTGGGTGTCATGGTACATGAAAGTTGGCATGCAGGTACAGCAGGTGGTGAAGAAGGCAAATGGTATGTTGGCCTTCATAGCTAGGGGATTTGAGTATAGGGGCAGGGAGGTCTTACTGCAGTTGTACAGGGCCTTAGTGAGGCCTCACCTGGAACATTGTGTTCAGTTTTGGTCGTCTAATCTGAGGAAGGACGTTCTTGCTACTGAGCGAAGGTTCACCAGACTGATTCCAGGGATGGCTGGACTGACATATGAGGAGAGACTGGATCAACTGGGCCTGTATTCACTGGAATTTAGAAGGATAAGAGGGGTTCTCATAGAATAAAATTCTGACGGGACTAGAACAGGTTAGATGCAGGAAGAATGTTCCCGATGTTTGGGAAGTCCAGAACCAGGGGACATTGTCTAAGGATAAGGGGTAAGCCATTTAGGACTGAGATGAGGAGAAACTTCTTCACTCAGAGTTGTTAACCTGTGAAATTCCCTACTGCAGAGAGTTGTTGATGCCAGTTCATTGGATATATTCACAACGGAGTTAGATGTGGCCCTTACGATTAAAGGGATCAAGGGGTATGGAGAGAAAGCTGGAAAGTGGTACTGAGGTGAATGATCAGCCATGATCTTATTGAATGGTGGTGCAGGCTCGAAGGGCCGAATGGCCTACTCCTGCACCTATTTTCTATGTTTCTATGCAAGTCTGGGTATCACTCTAGTAAACCTAGGCTGCACTCCCTCCAAAACCAATATATCCTTCCTACGGTGTGGTGCCCACAACTGCTCACAGTACTCCAGACTCCAGGTCTGGTCAAACAAGGGCTTTGTACAGCTGCAGCATAAATTCTACCCCCTTGTATTCTAGTCCTCTAGATTTAAAGGCCAGCATTCCATTAGCCTTTTTGATTATCTTCTGTACCTGTTCATATTTTAATGAACATAAGAACATAAGAAATAGGAGCAGGAGTAGGCCATTTGGCCCCTTAAATACATTCAATGACCCAGCCTCCGCAGCTCTCTGGGGCAGAGAATTCTACAGATTTATAACCCTCAGAAGAAATTTCTCCTCATCGCAGTTTTAAATCGGCGGCCCCTTATTCTAAGACTATGTTCATTAGTTTTAGTTTCCTCTGAGTGCATCCATCTTGTCGAGCCCCCTCATTATTTTATGTTTCAATAAAATCACCTCTCATTCTTCTGAACTCCAATGAGTATAGGCTCAACCTACCTTCATAAGCCAACCCTCTCATCTCCGGAATCAACAGAGTGAACTTTCTCTGAACAACCTCCAATGCAAGTATATCTCTCCTTAAATACGAAGACCAAAACTGTATGCAGTACTCCAGATGTGGCCTCACCAATACCCTGTACAGTTGTAGCAGGACTTCTATGCTTTTATACTCCATCCCCCTTGCAATAAAGGCCAACATTCCATTTGCCTTTCTGATTACTTGCTGTACCTGCATACTAACTTTTTGTGTTTAATGCACAAGTACTCTCAGGTCCCTCTACTACAGCACTTTGCAATTTTTCTCCATTTAAATTATAATTTGCTTTTCTATTTTTTTTCTACCAAAGTAGATAACCTCACATATTCGCACATTATACTCCATCTGCTAAATCTTTGCCCACTCACTTAGCCTGTCTATATCCCTTTGCAGATTTTGTGCCCTCCTCACAACTTGCTTTCCCGCTCATCTTTGTATCATCAGCAAACTTGGCTACATTACACTCTGTCCCTTCATCCAAGTCATTAATATTGATTATAAATAGTTGAGGACCCAGCACCGATCCCTGCGGCACCCCACTAGTCACTGTTTGCCAACCGGAAAATTACCCACTTATCCTGACTCTGTTTTCTATTAGTTAACCAATCCTCTATCCATGCTAATATATTACCCCCAACCCCGTGACCTTTTACCTTGTGCTGTAACCTCTTGTGTGGCACCTTATCGAATGCCTTCTGGAAATCCAAATACACCACATCCACTGGTTCCCCCTTATCTACCCTGCTCGACATCCTCAAAGAACTCCAGCAAATTTGTCAAACATGATTTCCCTTTCATAAAACCATGCTGATTCTGTTTGATTTGAATTATGCTTTTCTAAATGCCCCGCTACTGCTTCCTTAATAATGGACTCCAGCATTTTCTCAACGACAGATGTTAGGCTAACTGGTCTATAGTTTCCTGCTTTTTGTCTGCCTCATTTTTAAAAAGGGTGTTGCATTTGCATTCTCCAATCTGCTGGGACTGCCCCAGAATCCAGGGAATTTTGGTAGATTACAACCAATGCAGCCACTATCTCTGCAGCGCTTCTCAAGACGCTAGGATGTAAGCCATCAGGTCCAGGGGACTTGGCTGCTTTTAGTCACATTATTTTACCTAGTACTACTTCATTAGTGATGGTGATTGTATTAAGTTCCTCCTTACCTATATATAGCCCCTTCATTATCCTCTATTGTAATACTCTTAGTGTCTTCCCAAATCTTTCAACATCCACTGTTTTTAGCTTTTTACCATATAGAAACGACCCTGTTCTATCCTTTTTGGTCTAAAGTGGATGACCTCTCATTTGCTTACATTGAAATCTATTTTCCATAGTTTTGCCGATTCACTTAATCTTTCAATATCCTTTTGTAATTTTATGCTTTCATCTACAATGCCACCTATCTTTGTGTCATATGCAAATTTGGATATATGACTTTCTATGCCACCATCTAAGTCGTTAATAAATACCGTGACTGGTTGAGGCCCCAACACCGATCCTTGCGGGACACCACTAGTCACATCCTGCCAATTTGCGTACCTACCCAGTATCTCTACTCTATTGTCTTCTGCAACTCAGCCAATTTTCTAACCAGGTCAATAACTTGTCCTCAATTCCGTGGGCTTCTACCTTAGTTAACAATCTTTTATGTGGGTAAAATGATGGAATCAATTATTAAGGATGTCATAGCAGTGCATTTGGAAAATGGTGACATGATAGGTCCAAGTCAGCATGTATTTGTGAAAGGGAAATCATGCTTGACAAACCTTCTGGAATTTTTTGAGGATGTTTCCAGTAAAGTGGACAAGGGAGAACCAGTTGATGTGGTATATTTGGACTTTCAGAAGGCTTTCGACAAGGTCCCACACAAGAGATTAATGTGCAAAGTTAAAGCACATGGGATTGGGGGTAGTGTGCTGACGTGGATTGAGAACTGGTTGTCAGACAGGAAGCAAAGAGTAGGAGTAAATGGGTACTTTTCAGAATGGCAGGCAGTGACTAGTGGGGTACCGCAAGGTTCTGTGCTGGGGCCCCAGCTGTTTACATTGTACATTAATGATTTAGACGAGGGGATTAAATGTAGTATCTCCAAATTTGCGGATGACACTAAGTTGGGTGGCCGTGTGAGCTGCGAGGAGGATGCTATGAGGCTGCAGAGTGACTTGGATAGGTTAGGTGAGTGGGCAAATGCATGGCAGATGAAGTATAATGTGGATAAATGTGAGGTTATCCACTTTGGTGGTAAAAACAGAGAGACAGACTATTATCTGAATGGTGACAGATTAGGAAAAGGGGAGGTGCAACGAGACCTGGGTGTCATGGTACATCAGTCATTGAAGGTTGGCATGCAGGTACAGCAGGCGGTTAAGAAAGCAAATGGCATGTTGGCCTTCATAGCGAGGGGATTTGAGTACAGGGGCAGGGAGGTGTTGCTACACTTGTACAGGGCCTTGGTGAGGCCACACCTGGAGTATTGTGTACAGTTTTGGTCTCCTAACCTGAGGAAGGACATTCTTGCTATTGAGGGAGTGCAGCGAAGATTCACCAGACTGATTCCCGGGATGGTGGGACTGACCTATCAAGAAAGACTGGATCAACTGGGCTTGTATTCACTGGAGTTCAGAAGAATAAGAGGGGACCTCATAGAAACGTTTAAAATTCTGACGGGTTTAGACAGGTTAGAAGCAGGAAGAATGTTCCCAATGTTGGGGAAGTCCAGAACCAGGGGTCACAGTCTAAGGATATGGGGTAAGCCATTTAGGACCGAGATGAGGAGAAACTTCTTCACCCAGAGAGTAGTGAACCTGTGGAATTCTCTACCACCGAAAGTAGTTGAGGCCAATTCACTAAATATATTCAAAAGGGAGTTAGATGAAGTCCTTACTACTCGGGGGATCAAGGGGTATGGCGAGAAAGCAGGAATGGGGTACTGAAGTTGCATGTTCAGCCATGAACTCATTGAATGGTGGTGCAGGCTAGAAGGGCTGAATGGCCTACTCCTGCACTTATTTTCTATGTTTCTATGACTTTATCAAATGCTATATAAATAGAATCCCCTATCCAGTACTTTAGTTACCTCTTCAAAAAATGCAATCAGTTTTGTCAGGCATGACTTCGCTTTCACAAATCCATGCTAGTGCTTTCTAATCAACTGAAAATTTTTGAGATGTTCAGTCACCTTATCCTTAATTATAGTCTCGAGCAATTTCCCCACAACAGATGTTAGGCTGACTGGTCTATAATTCCCTAGTTTCCCCCTCTCGCCATTCTTAAGTAGCGAAGTGACATACATAATTTTCCAATCTGAATGAACAGTTCCTAAATCGAGAACTTTGCAGATGCCCGAACGATAATCTTCCAATGTGCTCACCTCTTCCTTTAAAACCCTGGGATAGAAACCATCTGGCCCTGGGGATTTGTCTCTTCAATGCCATTATTTTCTTCATTACTGTTACTTTACTTGCGTTAATTTTATTAAGTCCCTGTCCCCAATTCAATATTCATTTCCTTGGATTTCCAGCATGCTATTCTCTTCTACAGTAAATACTGACGCAAAGTAATTATTCAACATGTCAGCCATATCCTTGACAATATCACTGCTTTCAGCTTTTAAGGGACCAACATTGCTCCTGACTGCCCTCTTTTTCCTAATGTAATTGTAAAATTATTTGTATTGATTATCTTTCCCATTCACTGGGATCTGTGCTATTTTTTGCATTTTTGTATGCTTTTTCTTTTAGTTTTATGCTGTTCCTTACCTCTTTAGTCATCCTTGGCTGGGCTTTTTTGGCAAATCGAGGTCTTGCCCCTCTGGTATAAACTGGTTCTGTATCCCATCGCATTGAATTATTTTTTGAACATCTCCCACTCGTATTGTCAATTTACCCATTAATAGATTTGCCCAGTTTACTGTGGACAGTCTCTGCCTCATCCCCTTGAAGTTGGCTTTACTTAGTAGCTGTTTCGCATTTCTCCCTTTCAAACGCTATGTTAAAGTCTAACATGTTGGGCTGAAAATTCTGGCCTCGCTTGGTCCATACGAAGTGCGCACGGACCCGGTGGGGCCTCGCAAAAGCTGGTTTTCGGGGTGTGATGCGCAGGTTTTCAGATCTGTCAAGATTTCTCTCGACAGATCCTCCGCACCCCAGGAGAAGGACATCTGCGTGGGAGAGATTGGGCTATTTGCCCAATGCGTGCCCAGTGAATGTCCTTCAAATATTTACGCCTGGTAAAAGCAGGCGCATAGCTTACTTTTACCAGCGAAAGAGTTTTAAAACACACACATTAAATTTAAACACTCATTTTTATATAAAAACCCAGTCCATTAAGGTAAGTTTATTTTTAACACTATTAAAACATATTAAAAAATTCTCCCAAATATTTTTTCTAAAACATTTAATTTTAAATATGTGACGTGTTTTATTTATTTATTATGTTGTGTTTCGTTGTTTAGGGTTTTTTTTTCTCATTGTGCGAGTTCCCTTTACTAGCAGAGTTCCCATTTTTATCAATGAGAATACTACATAATGATTGGTGGTCCAGGCCACGTGACTCCAGCTGCGCAGCGAATCTAGGCCTCTGACTGGGATCTTGCGTTCCTCCGGTACCACCAGGTACTTTTGCAGATTTTTTGGGGGGTTGGAGACATTCGTATGCAGGAAGCATCCGACCGCAATTTACCCCCCCACCCTTATGAACTTTATTGGATAAATGTTCACACACAGTTAGGCTGTTAAGTAAATCTGACTCGTTACTCATTATTAAATCTAATATGGCTTTCTCCCCCTTGTTGCCTCTAGGACGTAGTGTTGCAAAAAACTATCCCGGACACACTCTAGAATCGCTACCTTTCTAACGGGTGCTAGTCTGCTTATCTCAATCTATATGAAAGTTACAATTCCCCCATTAAAATCACTCTGACTTTGTTACATGCTTGTCTAATCTCTGCATTTATACAATTTAGCACTTCACAGTTGCTACCAGGGGGCCAATACACAACTCCCACGACAGTCTTAAAATCCCTTTGCTATTACTTAATTCTATCCATAAAGTCTCCACTGCATGCTTCCCTCTCTTTATATCCTCTCATCATTGAAGTCATTTTATCCTTAACCACTGAGGGTGCTCCTCCCACTCTGCCATTTTCCATTCCTGCAGACTCTATAACCTGGAAAATTTAGTTCCCAGTCCTCACTGTCTTGCAGCTATGACTCCATGATGGTTGCCATGTCGTGCCTTCCAATTTGAATTCGCGCCTGCAGTTCAATCAATTTATTCCTTATACTCTGTCTGGTTGTATAAATAACGCTTATTTAGGCCACACACCACAGCTTGTCTTTCAGCTCTAATGTTTCTTATTTCTCTCTCCTGGTTCAGTCACTTTACATCGTTTAGCCTAAAGCACAATGTCAGACTGTTACTCTACTCTCTTCCCTTTAGTTTGTTTTTGAACCATTTTGTACTTCAATTTCCACCTGAGCCCTCCCGACACCCCCATTTGAGTTTAAAGTCCGTGGGTGACCACCCTATTTATCCTTTCCGCTAGAATGAGTTGACGGCACAAATAGATACAAATGGGTATGATCTGATGGCCATTACAGAGACGTGGTTGCAAGGTGATCTGAACTGGGAACTAAATATTCAGGGGTATTTGACAATTCGGAAGGACAGACAGAAAGGAAAAGGAGGTGGGGTAGCACTGTTAATAAAAGTGCATTAGTGAGAAATGATATTGGCTCAGAAGATCAAGATGTTGAATCAGTTTGAGTGGAGATAAGGAATAATGAGGGGAAAAAGTTGCTGGTGGGTATAGTCTATAGGCCCCCTAACAGTAGCTACAATGTTGGATGGAGTATAAATCAAGAAATAATGGAGGCTTGTTTTTAAAAAAAAAAAAGGAACGGCAATAATCATGGGCGACTTTAACCTTCATATTGATTGGACAAAGCAAATTAGCCAGGGTAGCCTTGAGGAAGAGTTCATAAGGTGTATTCGGGATAGTTTCCTTGAATATTACATTGCGAAACCAACCAGGGAGCAGACTATCTTAGATCTGGTACTGTGTAATGAGACAGGATTAATAAATGATCTCCGAGTAAAGGATCTTCCAGGAATGAGTGACCATAACATGGTTGAATTTGAAACTCAGTTGGAGGGTGAGAAAGTTGGATCTCAAACCAGTGTTCTCAGCTTAAATAAAGGAGACTCCAAAGATATGAAGGCAGAGTTGGCTAAAGTGGACTGGAAAATGGATTAAAGTATGGGACAGTTGATGAGCAGTGGCAGATATTTAAGGAAATATTTCATAACTCGCAACAAAAATATACCCAGTGAGAAGGAAAGACTAAGAAAACGGATAGCCATCTGTGGCTAACTAAGGAAATAAAGGATGATATCAAATTGAAAACCAGGGCATACAATAAGGCCAAGACTAGTGGGAGGCCAGAGGATTGGGAAACTTTTAAAAGCCAGCAAAGAACGACTAAAAAACAATGATAGAGGGAAGATAGATTATGAAAGTAAACGAGCACGAAAATAAAAACAGTAAGAGTTTCTACAGGTGCATAAAAAGGAAAAGAGTGGCTAAAGTAAATGTTGGTCCCCTAGAGGATCAGACTGGGGAATTAATAATGGAGAACAGGGAAATGGCAGAAACGTTGAACAAATATTTTATATCTGTCTTCATGGTAGAAGAAACTAAAAACATATTGAATAGTGGATAATCAAGGGGCTATAGGGAGGGAGGAACTTACTACAATCACTATCACTAAAGTAGTAGTACTCGGTAAAATAATGGGACTAAAGGCGGACAAGTCCCCTGGACTGGTGGCTTACATCCTAGACTCTTAAAAGAAGTGGCTGCAGAGATGGTGGATGCATTGGTTGAGATCGACCAAAATTTCCTGGATTCTGGGGTGCTCCTAGCAGATTGGAAAACTGCAATTGTAACGCCCCTATTTTAAAAGGGAGGCAGACAAAAAGCAGGAAATTATAGGCCAGTTAGCCTAACATCTGTCGTTGGCAAAAAGCTAGAGTCCATTATTAAGGAAGCAGTAGCGGGACATTTGGAAAAGCATAAAACCATGCTGACCCTGCTTAATTGAATTATGAAAGGGAAATCATGTTTGACAAATTTGCTGGAGTTCTTTGTGGATGTAATGAGCAGGGTGGGTAAGGGGGAACCAGTGGATGTAGTGTATTTGGATATCCAGGAGGTATTCGATAAGGTGCCACATAAAAGGTTACTGCACAAGATAAAAGGTCACGGGATTGGGGATAATATATTAGCATGGATAGAGGAATGACTAACTGAAAACAGAGAGTCAGGATAAATGGGTCATTTTCCGTTTGGCAAACAGTAATGAGACGCCGAGGGATCTATTTACAATCTATATTAATGACTTGGATGAAGGGACTGAGTGTAATGTAGCCAAGTTTGCTGATACAAAGATGGGTGGGAAAGCAAGTTGTGAGAAGGACACACAAAATCTGCAAAGGGATATAGACAGGCTAAGTGAGTGGGCAAAGATTTGACAGGTGGAGTATAATGTGCGAATATGTGTGGTTATCTACTTTGGTAGAAAAAATAGAAAAGCAAATTATAATTTAAATGGAGAAAAATTGCAAAATGCTGCAGTACAGAGTGACCTGGGGGTCCTTGTGCATGAAACACAAAAAGTGAGTATGCAGGTACAGCAAGTAAACAGGAAGGCAAATGGAATGTTGGCCTTTATTGCAAGGGGAAGAGAGTATAAAGCATAGAAGTCCTGCTACAACTGTACAGGGTATTGGTGAGGCCACATCTGAAGTACTGTGTACAGTTTTGGTCTCCTTATGTAAGAGAGGATATACTTGCATTGGAGGCAGTTCAGAGAAGGTTCACGAGGTTGATTCCAAAAATGAGGGGGTTGACTTATGAAGATAGGTTGGGCCTATACTCATTGGAGTTCAGAAGAATTAGAGGTGATATTGCTGAAATGTATAAGATAATGAGGGGGCTCGATAAGGTGGATGGAGAGACAATATTTCCATTCATAAGGGAAACTAAAACTAGGGGACATAGTCTCAGAATAAGGGGCCGTCCTTTTAAAACTGATGAGAAATGTCTTCTCTGAGGGCTGCAAATCTATGGAATTCTCTGCCACAGAGAGCTGTGGAGGCTGGGGCATTGAATGTATTTAAGGCGGAGATAGACAGAGTTTTGAGTGATAAGGCAATAAAGGGGTATGGGGAGCGGGCAGGGAAGTGGAGCTGAGTCCATGATCAGATCAGCCATGATCTTATTAAATGGCGAAGCAGGCTCGAGGGGCCAGGTGGCCTATTCCTGCTCCTATTTCTTATGTTCTTATGACCCTGGTCCTGGATCAGTTCAGGTGGAGCCTGTCCCAATGGTACAGTTCCTTCCTGTCCCAATACTGGTGCCAGTGCCCCATGAAATGAAACCCCTCTTTCCTACACCACTCCTTTAGCACGTGTTCCCTTCCCAAATCAGGTTATCCCTATGCTAATTTGCACGTGGCTTGGGTAATAATCCAGAGGTTATAAACCCGACCTTGTGCACACAACTCTTCCAGTCACTACATAGCAAGCGGGAATAAGAACCCAGTTTGACTTTTTTTTCCTCATAGCCTCTGAATGTGGCATTTATAACCACATCTCAGCTGAATCCGCTAAGTTGGAAGAACTCCAAGATAAAACCTCTGACAAAGACGGTGTGCTTTCCAACTGAACAATTGGGGAGCCCTGAATCCACACTTCTAAGCAAGAAAGCTATTTTGATGATTTTTTAGAAATACGACTTTACAACTGAAAATTTCTCTCAAAAGACTACTGCAGAATTTTTAAAATATCTTTTGTTCATTTATCACACCAAGGAGTGCTTCATCTGATGGACTGTATTCATATGATTCTTTATCTTCATTTTCATCCATAATTGAAGTACAGTACTTGTGAATGTTGCCCACCAAGAACTACATTCACAGGAAAACTTCATATGATAGCCTTGTGGTTATAGATTAGCAATACAGGTTGTCATCTTATCCCATCATGGCAAGTTGAGAAATTATATTTAAAAGAATCTATAATTTGTGATCCGGCATCAGATAAATGACCATAAAAGTCGACTGGGTCACTACCATTCATCAGGGAGGGACTAGCCACCCCTACACGTGACTCCAATCTTGCACTGTGGTTGACTGTTAATGCCCTCAGGGCAACTAGGGATGTGTAATAAATAGTGCCTTATGTCACCCACATCTCAAGAACAAAACAAAAATGAACAAATGAGCCACCATCACCAATATGTTTTTATTCTCTGCCCCCCACCCGCCCAAACCCCAGTTCAGTGTTAAAAGCTGCATTTCTTCACAGCATTGCTATGCAAAGTTGAGAGGTTTCTGCATGTAAATTAACTATTGAAAGTGCTGGTTTAAATGGGGATTCTAACTTCTTTCAATTTCCGCGTTCTCTATATTGAAGGAAACTTGAAAGTTCCCTGGTAAGAGTGGGATAATGTGATTGCTCACTTTTTAGACAATATTTACTACCTGGTTTCAACCGCCTATAAAATATATTATCATACCCAATGCAGGATAAACAATATTTTCAAGCATGTATTATACAAAAGGGAAGATGTGTGGTGCAAAATGTTGCACTTTTTAAATGACCATGCATCCCTTGTGATTTCACTTCCATTATTTGCTCTGATGTGAAACATGACTTAATTTAAAGAAATAGCTTTCATTTACCTTCTATGTTACTTCTGTCCCCTTTCAGCTGAAGAAAATGCCACCTTTCGTACTTTAATTCTGTGTTTTTTGATTACATAAATGTCTACAAATTTTTATTTGGACTGAACATTGCAAGAAACCTTTGTTATGACTTGGACCATCAACATTTTAAGTGCATTTGATAGTATTGCTTTCTTGTAGAATCTGCCATTCAGAGCCCATCATGGCAAGTTGTGAAATTGAATTCAAAACAATTTGTGATCTGGCATCCGATAAATGACCATAAAAGCTGACTGGTATGGGTTTTGTGAGCAGTAGTTTTTGCTGATAGTTTCATTTTATATTTCACTAAAGGAAGTGCCAGAAACCTAAATACCAGCAGTTATTGTAAACTTTATCCATAACCATTGACTGTTTTATTAGCTATTTTTATCCCAACTACCAATAATTATTTTGGGCAGAGTTAAATTGATATAATTGAGAGAACCTTTTTGATTGTAAATTTCAAACTTTATATAAAGAGTGAATACTGAAGGTGAAGTAAGTTGGAGTCTGATCATATCAATGTTTTATTTGTCAGCAGGTTGCCAAGAACCTTTCAGTGAAGCAGCAGTTCCTGATGATGGCTTTCAAGTAAGTAGTACAAAGAAATGTATAAATTGATTTGATTAAGCCCATCTCTATCAAAGCTTTCCAAGGCAGGGCCGTTTGATCTACTCTGTAAAAGTGAGAAGCTAGCATTGGAACTTGAGGAAGAACACATTGTTTTGGTGGAATGAAAATGAATATTTCAGAATTAAATAATGACGAAGCCGATTTGGATATTTTTGCTCTGTCATTAAAATTTATTATAATACCATTTTTAATGCCATTTAAAGTTTTTTTTTAATTAAATGCATCACAGCATTTCTTCCTTTGTTCATTAAATCTATCACAAGTGATCTGTGCTCGGAAATGACATTACTTTAATTGAATATAGCAATGGACTAATGGATATGTACATGAGAATAATGCTGTATTCAAATACAGAATTTCAGAAGTTCAACGTGAGAGCATGATATTTGACAGCATTGGTTTTATATTCAATTTGTTGTAGCACATTTATGGGCTTTTTGACCTTGATCAGTGATTGCAAAAGGGTTGCAATTTTTAATCCACAAGTGGTTTAATGAGGCTGATTACTACAAACATCAGGTGCTTGTTGATATGTTTTTGTCTAAATTTATTCTGAAAAGCACTTCTGAGAATCCATTTTTAGAAGCTTCAATCGACTTGAAAACCTATTAACCATGTTTGGTTCAAAAATTACATTATATCCTTTATAGTTAATCTGCCATAAACTTTACATAGATTAAGGGAAGCACTTCACAAAAATAATTTAATACTGAAAAACAGTAGACTTATCAAAATGAAAGCCAATCGTCTTGCCGAGGGGAGTAAGAGGTCGGGTTTCCCTCCCTGCTGGGGTGCTCCAGACATTATCAACAGGAAATGTTCTATAAAGTGCTTCATAGAAAACTACAGGGCACACAACTTCATAGAGGTCCAGGAGTAAAACAAAGGTTTTGGAATCCTGGGAAATCACACTATATCCGCAGGGCATGCAGTGTCCAAGTGCTGGCATTGATTTCTGAGCGCCTGTAGAATTATACCCCAGCAAGAGTTGGTGCACTCAGGAGAAGAAAAGATTGACAAAAAATATTAAGCTGCACTTTACTAACTGGTTTAAAAAATAAAATTACCATGTACTTCAAGCTGGAGTAGAGTTAAAATCTCCTATGGCTAAAATAAGTCTCTGGACTTTGGTAGACAAAATCTGCCTATGTAGGCCAAGAAAAAAAGTATTCTAGCTTTCAATGTGTTTGTCAAGCTATTGATTCATACATGTGACTTACATCCATGACTGTTCTTTCTGATGGTTTGTATTCTAATATTTAAAAAAAGATTCTTTGAAAATGTAGCAAATTACATTTATTATATACCCTACCTGGATGGTTATTAGAGGTAGTTACTTTGTTCTTCCCTTTAGATTTAAAAAAAGAATTGCTGCACAGAGTTCATAGGTTTATTCTGAAAGCTAATTTAGATTCCCAGTTCATAATGCTAACCAAAAATAAGCTTTACAGGCAGGTGTATTGGCACGGCTGACTGCCAGCAATCTTTTGTGATGGGTTGAGGCTAAAATGGAAGTTCTAAGATTTCTGGCTGTAGGCATAGGAAAGATGAGTAATACATTGGGCAAAATATCAGTCTAAAATTGTCAACTTTGTTCTTTTGCCCCAGGCAACGTTTTGACTAACTCCTTTGTCGGTGTGAGGCTGTCCAGCACTGCACCAAAATTTTGAAAGACCTATGATTTACTAGCACAGTCTGAAGTGGTTTTGCTTTAGGCAGGCAGGATGTATGTTTTAATGGGATGCACAGCAGACAAAGGTAATCTCTACTTCTGAGGGCATATGAGCTACCTTTAAAATTCTTCCATTAAGAAGAAAAGGATGATTTTAAGATCCCATACGCAGTACTTAACCAGTGTAACTTTCTAAATGCTTAACTTTCTCTTCACTTTTTAACTGATTTTATTAATCGGTAAACTTTATCATGATTAGAAACATTACAATGGAATGATATAATTGACTAGAATACAAGAAAATGGCCAGTTATCTGCCATTGTCAAGTAATGGCTAAGGTACTGAAAGTGCTACTTGATAATACGACAAAGGAGTCGTTTAATTTTATACATTCCTTTTTATAAAAGCCCAAAATGTAGATGAAATGGTAGGGAAGATGCTGCAGGTACATAAGGAGGTAGGAATTACATATAACCATAGTTGGGGTGGAGGGTGGCTGGTGGGACTGTTGGAAGGCGGTCCCTGGATTTCGGAGCAGGCATCATGGAGTGTGGGAGTACGAGATGGGAGTGCATTGAGAGGAACTGTCTTCGTGTTTGGACTACGGAGAATAAGGTAACGGGCCTGGTAAGAGCAGCAGAAGTGTGTTGGGGTATGTATGGTTGCACTGAGGAGAATTCTGTGGGGTGGGAGGTGGATCCTGCGATGAGAGCACTAGGTCCAGCATT
Source organism: Pristiophorus japonicus (assembly GCF_044704955.1). NCBI lineage: Eukaryota > Metazoa > Chordata > Chondrichthyes > Pristiophoridae > Pristiophorus > Pristiophorus japonicus. Next base: position 198,839,496 of record NC_091980.1, on the reverse strand, counting down.
TGTGTGATGATGGACTTGGGCTGTAACTGCTTTGAAGGAGGAGTTGCTTCGTTTCAGTGTATTTAGACTGGCTTTGTGGGGTGTCGTTGTCCATTGAATTGAAAGGGTGGGCCAGCATTCGGGAGGGACGTCATGGGTGCTCTGCTTCTGGAGGTGAAAGCTCTGAGAGGCATCAGGCTGGGGGAAGATACGGGTGCTCGGGGAAAGGATAGGGTCTAGTTGCAGAGTAGGGGTAAAGACTTCTTGAAAAGGTTACCCAAGCAGCAACTTGGAGAAGCCTGTATTTTAAATGGTTGCCCAAATCATTGCTGGGAAAACCCTTTTAAAGTAATATTTTCCCTTCAATATCTTCTCTGTCCTTCCTTGAGAACTGATAATGCCCGGGCTCGGGATCTGGATGGAGTGGTGAGGTGGGGAGTCGGGCGGGGGGTGGGGGGGACAAATACGGAGGAAACCCTTTGACTAATTCCCTTCATGACCAAACCCCAAGCTGGCCTTGAGATTTGGTGTTGTGGACGTCATTGTGTTTGGCAAGATTTCCTGAGAAGACTATTTATTTTAAAAATAGATTTTCCTACTGCTGGAAATAACCCCCTTTCAACAAATCCCCCCTCACCTTCAAAATTAATATCAATTTTGAAAGCAATGTAGAACTTGTACATGACTCTTCATGTGAACGGAGGATGATGAAGAAGTGGATCATCTGGTTTCTGGCAGGGAGAGTAGTCAGTGGTGGAGACTTGAAGTCAATTGGGAAGTTGTGATGGGGAATCCAGTTGCAAGAGCCTGGTGGCAGTGTCAAACTTGTGGCCCAAATTCGTACCTCCACAGTGGGTGGTACTGTGAGGAACCAAACCAGCTATCTTGTTAGAGGTGCAGTTCTGAGGTAAGTAAACGGTGCCAATTACCTAGGAGGCCATTGTTGGAGCACTGAGTCATAAGATGAATAGGTAAGTGATGGAAATTAGCGTGATAGGAAAGTATTAGAGTAACGGGTGTGTGCATATGCAAGACTCATCATCATAGGCAATCCCTCGAAATCGAGGAAGACTTGATTCCACATGAGTTCACAGATGTTTCAATGAAGGACCCGGTGTTCCAGTCCTGAACTCCAATTGAGGGGGTGGAAGATGCCTGTGTGTGGATTTTTTTAACGTGTGGTGACCGTTGCACATCAGCCACTACACTGGCTTGACAGAGCTAGGCCTTTATCCGGTGGCAAGGGATAAACCAGGACGACTGGAGACCTGCTCTGTTGCACGGATCTAGTGCGCACACAGTCGGGATAAACGGGTCCTTTTCAGAATGGCAGGCAGGGGTGCCGCAGGGCTCAGTGCTGGGACCCCAGCTATTTACAATATACATCAATGATTTAGATGAAGGAATTGAGTGTAATATTTCCAAGTTTGCAGATGACACTAAGCTGGGTGGCGGTGTGAGCTGTGAGGAGGATGCTAAGAGGCTGCAGGGTGACTTGGACAGGTTAGGTGAGTAGGCAAATGCATGGCAGGTGCAGTATAATGTGGATAAATGAGGTTATCCACTTTGATGGCCAAAAACACGAAGGCAGAATATTATCTGAATGGTGACAGATTAGGAAAAGGGGAGATGCAATGAGACCTGGGTGTCATGGTACATCAGTCATTGAAGGTTGGCATGCAGGTGCAGCAGGCGGTGAAGAAGGCAAATAGCATGTTGGCCTTCATAGCTAGGGGATTTGAGTATAGGAGCAGGGAGGTCTTGCTGCAGCTGTACAGGGCCTTGGTGAGGCCTCACCTGGAATATTGTGTTCAGTTTTGGTCTCCTAATCTGAGGAAGGACATTCTTGTTACTGAGGGAGTGCAGCGAAGGTTCACCAGACTGATTCCCGGGATGGCAGGACTGACATGAGGAGAGACTGGATCGACTGGGCCTGTATTCACTGGAGTTTAGAAGAATGAGAGGGGATCTCATAGAAACATATAAAATTCTGACTGGACTGGACAGGTTAGATGCAGGAAGAATGTTCCCAATGTTGAGGAAGTCCAGAACCAGGGGTCACAGTCTAAGGATAAGGGGTAAGCCATTTAGGACCGAGATGAGGAGAAACTTCTTCACTCAGAGTTGTCAAACTGTGGAATTCTCTTTCGCAGAGAGTTGTTGATGTCAGTTCGTTAGATATATTCAAGCGGGAGTTGGATATCATCCTTACGGCTAAAGGGATCAAGGGGTATGGAGAGAAAGCAGGAAAGGGGTACTGAGGTGAATGATCAGCCATGATCTTACTGAATGGTGGTGCAGGCTCGAATGGCCTGCTCCTGCACCTATTTTCTAAGTTTCTATATCGCAGTGTGGGCTGGCCCGTGCTGCCCCTGGGCCCTCGGCTCTCTGGGCCCCGTAACCTCATTCGCCGCACCTCCACCACGATCTCGCTCCGCTCCTCCGCCACAAAAACACTCGACGCATCTCCGCCACGATCTCCCTCCGCACCAAATATTCGCCGAACCTCCGTCACGGTCATCCATCAAATCTCAGCCACGATCCTTCATCACTCCTCTGCCCCGATCAGAACGGGGTAAATCAAGCATGAAAAAAGCCAACTCGTTGAAGCTTGGGCTTTTAGGACGCTAGCATTCCCATTCTGCATCTTCTGCATTTTTAAGGTCCCTAATGTTTTTGTCTAAACTTTGCTATTGGCACATTACTCTCTCAAAGTTGAGAGTCGCCTAAGTATGTTCTTTCTAATTTATCTGTTATAAAAGTGTTTACTAACTTGGATTTGTGCCTCAAATGTAAAATGCTCATGATCATATTTAACTAGCTGTATAGTCTTGCCCCTCCCTATCACTAACCTCGTCCAGCCCCACAAAGCCCACTGACCCTAGCCTCTTGTACATGCCCCCCCCCCCCCCCCACAATGGCAGCCATGCCATCAGTTACTTAGGCCCAGAGCTCTAGAATACCCTCTCTGCCTTCCCTTCTTCCTTTTTTAAGGTCTGTCTTAAAACTGACCTCAGTTTCTCATGTCTGTTCCCCCCCACAGCCTTTTTTGGCTTGGTGTCCACTTTTTTTGATTACACCTCTATGAAGCACTATTTGGTATTTTCTTCATTAGTGGATAATATTTTAATCTAGATCTGTTGCTTCAGTCAATTCCCTGTATTCAAATAGCGTGTTGCTCAGCTGGTGTGCAAGCCTCTTAATTCATATGTTTGGCAGTGAAATAAGCCCAGTAAATTACAATATTACCATATGCTACCTGCTGCAGCTGAAATATGGTGGAAAGATTGGAAATCAATAGAACAGTTTTAAAATGTAAGCTAGTTTGCATTTGATCACTTTTGTTCCCGTAAGATTAAGATTTCAGATCTTTTTATTGGTGTTGGTCTTTTTGCATGTACTTAGCTATGAGGGATTGTAAACATCACCATCTGTGGATGATTTTTGAAGGTGATGAGATACATAGTGGTTTTCTGACCACTTCTGATATTCATCTGCGTGCTGTTACCACCTGTCTGACCAATTTATAAGAACATAAGAATTCGGAGCAGGAGTAGGCCATTTGGCCCCTCGAGCCTGCTCCACCATTCAATGAGATCATGGCTGATCTGATCATGGACTCAGCTTCACTTCCCTGCCTGCTCCCCATAACCCTTTACTCCTTTATCGCTCAAAAATCTGTCTATCTCCACCTTAAATATATTCAATGACCCTTCCTCCACAGCTCTCTGGGGCAGAGAATTCCATAGATTTACAACCCTCTGAGAAGAAATTTCTCCTCATCTCAGTTTTAAATAAGCGGCCCCTTATTCTAAGACTATGTCCCCTAGTTTTAGTTTCCCCTATGAGTGGAAATATCATCTCTGCATCCACCTTGTCAAGCCCCCTCATTATCTTGTATGTTTCAATAAGATCACCTCTCATTCTTCTGAACTCCAATGAGTATAGGCCCAACCTACTCAACCTACCTTCATAAGTCAACCCCCTCATCTCCGGAATCAACCTAGTGAACCTTCTCTGAACAGCCTCCAATGCAAGTATATCCTTCCTTAAATACGGAAACCAAAACTGTATGCAGTACTCCAGGTGTGGCCTCACCAATACCCTGAACAATTGTAGCAGGACTTCTCTGCTTTTACTCTCCTCCTCCTTGCAATAAGCACTCCATTTGCCTTCCTGATTATTTGCTGTACCTGCATACTAAATTTTTGTGTTTCATGAATAAGGACCCCAGGTCTCCCTCTACTGCAGCTCTTTGTAATTTTTCTCCATTTAAATTATAATTTGCTTTTCTATTATTTCTGTCAAAGTGGATAACCTTACATTTTCCCACATTATACTCCATCTGCCAAATGTTTGCCCACTCACTTAGCCTGTCTATATCCCTTTGCAGATTTTTTGAGTCCTCCTCACAATTTGCTTTCCCACCCATCTTTGTATCATCAGCAAACTGCGCTACATTACACTCGATCCCTTCATCCAAGTCATTAATATAGATTGCAAATAGTTGAGGACCCAGCACCGATCCCTACGGCACCCCACTAGTCACTGTTTGCCAACCCGACTCTCTGTTTTCTGTTAGTTAACCAATCCTCTATCCATGCTAATATATTATCCCCAACCCCGTGAGCTTTTATCTGGTGCAGTAACCTCTTATGTGGCACCTTATCGAATGCCTTCTGGAAATCCAAATGCACCACATCCACTGGTTCCCCCTTATCCACCCTGCTCGTTACATCCTCAAAGAACTCCAGCTAATTTGTCAAACATGATTTCCCTTTCGTAAAACCATGCTGACTCTGCTTGATTGAATCATGCTTTTCCAAATGTCCCGCTACTGCTTCCTTAATAATGGACCCCAACATTTTCCTAACTACAGATGTTAGGCTAACTGGTCTTTATGCACCTTCCCTGCCTGATTTTGTGGATTCAGCCTCATTTACCTAATGTGGGGCAAGTTCATGGCTCATATTGGATCTAGTTTTGGGAGTTCAACAGGAACTGCTCACCAGGAGCGATGTTGAGATCCAGCCACCTGTATTTGCTGTTGGTAATATCCATTTTATGTCCAGTTGTTGGACATAAAATGAGAATTACTGATTGCACAGAGATTTATCCTATTGTGTTCCATTGTGTGTAAAGATGTTAAGGGTCTTGAGATTCCAGCATTCAAAATATGTTTGAATTATTATGTGCATGGATATTGAGTTTTTTTAAATCAAAATTCACACCATAACATGCAGTCGTTCTGAGGCTAATGTCTGGATCCATAGTTTGAGTTTGATTTCCTTTCAAAATGATCATTTAACCGTGGTGGTGTAAAGCTTTTCTTAATGGAAAAATAAATTTGTTTTTCTCTCAGTTTACTGTATCTGTTTAAAAAGGTACTAGAAGATTTAGATGGTGGCCATTGCAACCTAGAGTTTCTGCTAGGTTGCCAATTTTTAGCACAATTTGCACAAAATCGTCCAAACCGGTGCAAATGATCAGAATTTCAATCGCAGATTATGTCTAGCACAAATAGTTTCCGCGATCTTTTGCACTAGTTTAAAAACCATTACATTAGTAACTGGCCACTCCCCCAGGATGAGTCAACCACTATTCAGTGTTTCCGCTAATTGGGTCCGTTTGCAGGCCTTAAAATTAATCTTTTTATTAGGCGCAAGGACACTGACCGGCAAGTTTTGAAAGCTTTTGATGATTTTCTTTTTAACTTACTAAGGAACTGACTACTGTACGCGAATATAAATGTTCTGTATAGTTTTTTTTTAAAAGTCATTTTCAGTTATTTGAAATCGGGTTACTCGAGGTGGTGGGCTCGATACTCTGATTTTAAAAATGCTTACTCTTTGTGATAAACCTGTTTTCAGCTGTATTAATCAAACTGCATCAAGTTTCCACTCTTGTATCTGGGAATATTTTTTAAAGCAAAGATTTTTTTTAAATTCTAAAACACTTTCTAATTGCGCTGGTTCATGGCAGATTTTACGTTTGGTGATATGCAAATGAGTTTGAGCGGAAACTTGGGTGAAAAATACGGTTCTCAAAACAAATGCAATTTGCGCCCAAAGCGAAAACTCCAGGCCACAGAATAACATCTTGCAGATTGTATTATAACTCATAATCATCACTTTTTTTTTATACAGGGTAGTTGTGACTTTACTATAATCTAGTGCTCGAGGGAAAAACTAGTAAATTGCAAATTAGAAAGAAAAACTAAGTATAAATCGGCAGTTGCAATTCTTCATTGAAGAAATCGTATCCTTTTAATCTAATTGAATTTTTGGTATCTTCAGCCATGCTATTTGAATGAAAGTTAAATTTAGCACTCAAATGAATAGTTTGGGAACTGTTTCTTCTGAGCTGAACACATTTGTCTTTCTGGCTTACTTTCACTTCAAGCTCTTCAACGCTTGGATCCTTTTTGTTTAAACTTTCAAACATATTTTAATATAATGACTTAACCAACTTGTCAGTTGATGTTTTATTGGATAAGCAAACTTTGTACTTTTCTTGAAATAGGACATTGCAAACTGTTCCTAATAATCTGACTGACTATTGACTAAACATTTGAATTTTAAGTTAAATTACTTAATTTGAATGTGGGACAGCTTCGTGTCTACTCACCAACTAATCTGCTAATGTTGAAGTAACCTGAATCTTTACATTGCATAAAATAACTAACCTTGTTTTATAGCAAGTAAAATATAAGAATCCAAAGATTTGAGGGAAGTGTACGCCACTAATCTTTCCTGTTACTAAATCGTGTCAAGAACTAAAATAAAAGTAGAACACTTTTTTGGAAGCTGTTAATGATTTTCTTCTTGAACTTAAGTCTGCAGAAAGGGGAAAGGGAAGAAGGTCTGATACTTTGAAGAAGGGGAACTGGGTCTGGATCCCATTTTCCCTGCAGCTGTTTCTTGTCCAACTTTTTGCAGCTGGAGTCGATTTTATTACTTTACCCATCATCCATCCGAACCATTTTAGTACTTTGAAGGGAAAAAAATCATAGGAAACATCTCTTAGCAACCACAGGACAGTAATTACTATAACAGCAGCTGGGAGAAAACCAGATTTCCGTTTTACATAAAAGCTGCCATGGGTTGCTTTTTACAGACAGAACTAGCCAACCTTTGTCAGAGCAGAGTAATATAGTCAGAAAATGTGGGTGGTGGTTGCAGTTTTTAATCACTCAGCTGCTTTTTAAAAATGTCCATATTGCAGCCTGCTAGGCATAAACTGTGATTATGCATTATGCAATTCCAGTTTGTGAGATGTAAAAAGAGATTGAAAATTTGGAAAATTGTGCTTAATTTGATAAACAACAGGAAATGGGCCCCTTGCTAAGGTACATGATACAAAAATGCACGTTTAAAAATGTTTCCAAGAAAATGGATAGGAATGTGTGTTTTAATATACTAAATACTAGTTAACCAGGTTTTAAACGTCTGTAGTTGGAACTATTTCTTCAGTTAATCAGTATTGTACAAAGTAATCAAAGCTTTGAGCTTCTTGCTTAGTAAGGCCACAGGCCAAGTCATTAAGACACTAGAGTTTCCTGAAGATTCTGTCTCAGTATTTGTTGCTACTCTAATTGTATATGTTGATTGAAGGTTTAAGACCTTTTTTAAAAAGAAAGAAAAATAAGTTTTGAATGTTGACTAGAAATTATAACTTAAATCTGCCTTGATTATGATGCAACAGTCGCATACAATACATGGAATGATGTATATCATTGCAACCTTTAATGAGGGGCCTCGATGATGTGTCTTTTGTTGGCTGAGAACTGATAAATGCTTTCAGCCAAGATTTTTGGGTGAGGGGGAGAATTGAAATTGATAAATTTTCATGCTGATTTGAATTTTAATAAAGGTTGATTGAGGGATAAATTGTGCTTTATTTCATCATGTGCTTGGTTCTTTTTGTAAATGGGAAAATTATGACACATTAGATTTTGCAGGAGCTGGATTTTTTTTTAAATTTCTAATATTTATTTGATGCTAGATTGAGTGTTTTTTCTCTAATAAGCCAGCAGTCTGGAATTAGCCTTAAATTTGTTGGTGTTCATCGACTATTCAGTGGGAGGATCTTTGTGTACAGTTCATCTCAAACGTTGTATGTAATTGTAAGATGGCGGCTCCTTACAATACTTGAGAGTTCATTTGTTTCAGTCCGTTCACATGGGGCAGAGCTTAGCGAGAGCAGATGCACAAGAGCCGGGTGCTTCTACATCAGGGGGTCGATGTTGCCTCAGCTGTGATTGATGGGGGCTCAGCCCATCAAGCTATTACGTCAACTTAGAGCCCTTGCTCTCAAACATACCGCAGCAAGAAATTGTTTGTTTTAAAAGTCTAAACCAGCTTAGCTCTGAAAAGAAAAGCAGAATGCTGCGGATGCTGGAAACCTGAAATAAAAACAGAAAATTCTAGAAACACTCAGCAGGTCAGGCAGCATCTGTGAAGAGAGAAAGAGTTAACGTTTAAGGTCAGTGACCTTTCGTCCGAACTAGCTTTGAAAAGTGTAGCTAGTGAAGTGAGCCCCTGTTTAGAAAGCTGTAAATTGCATCTTTTATTTTTCTGAACAAGTGTAGACAAATCCTCAGTGTAAAATAGACCCGTATGATTTTTTTTTTGAAGCTCTGCCTGCCTTGAATGGTGCTTTTTGTGCCACTTTCCTTGGAGAGAAGAATTGATATAGTGGCATGCAGTGCATCTCAACAGCTGACATACAACAACTTGCATTTATATAGCGCCTTTAACATAGTAAAACATCCCACGGAACTTCACAGGAACATTATCAAACAATATTTGACATCGAAACGCATAAGGCGATATTTGGACAGGCTTGGCTAGGTTTTAAGGAGCATCGTAAAGGAGGAGATAGAGGTGGCGAGGTTTAGGGGGAAATTCCGGAGCTTGGAGCCGAGGCCACTGAAGGCACTGCCGCTAATGATGCAGCGATTAAAATTGGGGATGCGCAAGAGACCAGAATTGGAAGAGTGCTGCGATCGCAGAGGGCTGTGGGGCTGGAGGAGGTTACACAGATGGGGAGGGGTGAGACCATAGGGGATGGGGGAGATTTGTAAACCAGGATAAGCATTTTAAAGTAGAGGAATTGCCGGATTGGGAACCAACGTAGGTCAGTGAGCACAGAGATAATGAGTGAACAGGACTTGGTGCGAGTTAGAATATAGGCAGCAGAGTTTTGGATGAGCTCAAGTTTATGGAGGGCACAAGGTGGGAGGTATTGTGTTCCTAACACAGATGAGATTGCACACAGGGAGGTTAAAGTAACAGTGACCTCCGTCTTTATTAAGACACTCCAGAGTGAGGAACAGGCCTTAGGGGCCGGCTTATATACAGTGCTCCCAAGGGATGCTGGGATCCCTTGGGACTTCAGGGGATGCGCTCCCTGGTGGCGGAACATGGGAGTGCATGCTTTACAGATACACAACAGGAGGCAGGTCAGGAGAGCATTGGAATAGTTGAGTCTAAAGGTAGCAAAGGCATGGATGAGGGTTTCAACTGCAGATAAGCTGAGGAGGCGTGGAGTTGGTTGATACAAGAGATGGAGTAAGTGTCCTTGGTGATGGAGAGGATATAGGGTCAGGAGCTCGGGTCAGAGTCAATCGAACACCAAGGTTACGAATGGTCTGGCACACCATCCCTGTCGGAGGCTATCAGTGACTAGGCAACAGAGTTTGTGTTGGGGACCAAAGATAATGCCTTCGGGCTTCCCAATATTTAATTGGAGGAAATTTCTAAATTTCTGCTCATGCAATACTGAATGTCGGGCAAGCAGTGTGACAAATCCGAGGCAGTGGCGGGGTTGAGAGGTGGTGGTGAGGTAGAGCTGGGCATCGTCAGCGTACATGTGGAACCTGACATGTTTTCGGATGATGTCGGCGAGGGGCAGCAGTTAGATGAGAAATGGAAGAGGGCCAAAGATAGGTCCTTGTGGTGTTAATGGGGTAATGGTGCTGGAGCGAGAAGAGAAGCCATTGCAGGTGTTTCTCTGGCTACGACTGGATAGATAGGAATGGAACCAAGCACGTGCAGTCCCAGCCAGCTAGACAACGGAGAAGAAGCATTGGAGGAGAATGTTGTGGTCAACCGTGTCAAAGGCTTCAGACTGGTCGAGAAGGATGAGGAGGGATGGTTTACCACAGTCATAGTCGCAGAGGATGTCATTTGCGACTTTGAGGGCTGTTTCAATGCTGTGGCCAGGGCTGAAATCGCATTTCAAACATGGAGTTGGGGAAAGATGAGCATGGATATGGGAGGCAATGTGTGCAGTGACTTGAGAGGAAGCGAGATTGGAGATAGGCCTGTCTTTGCAAGAACAAAGGGAACAAGGTGGTGGAATGGGAGGGGGGCAGTATGTGAGGAGCAAGCGTTCGCTGTTACAATGTCTGGTCTCTATTATTTGTCTCGAAATTGTGCAGTAAAGGGTGTACGCTGGATCATAGGGGCATGAGGTCTGCCTGCAGGATTAATTGATGACACTGATCCAGTGAAAACATCCAGTGCAAAAAAACCTAAAGATTAAGAAATGTGCATGCATTGCCAAACTAGCAACTTAAAAACCCAAGTAGCTGTAAACTTCTCAAATCTGCTTATTGAGATCTTGACAACTAATGTACTGTAGAAAAATCACACTTATGCCAATATCCTTTACCCATTAATGTTGTCCCGATACTTGTTTGCACTTGATTCATCATCTCAATTGTTGCCACCGCAATCACCACAAGGAACCGTTGATCCTAGTGCTAATTAACTCAAAATCTGTTCTTGCAAATTTAAAATCTATAATTATACTTGAGTGTTTTGCCCAATTCAAATTGGCGTCGGATGAAAATGTCACGTGCACCATAATATACTTGTAAAATGCTTGTTCAAGCTTTGACCACCTCTAATGTAAAACAGAACTAAATCCCAGTGGTTGAGGTACTCATTTTACATTACTGACATCTTGTATTTAATAATAAACTTTCTCAGCTGTGTGTTATTCGCTTGTCGGATCTCTCTGTTCATATTCATTTGTTAGAGCAATCTGTATTCCTTAATATAGCCCACCTGTGTTACCAAGATCTTCTGAGAATTATGGGTAAATGAAAGTGAAGAATGTAGACCACAATCTATTCCAGTGGTGGTCTCCTTCTCATTTGGGATGAGCTGCATAAAGGAGCGGAGTATGAAAATAAAATTGCAACCTGAGTGACTTAAGTGAGCAAGCCAGCTGTTTGGCACTTCTAATTTCCCAGCCAAGATCAGGAAGTAGCCATGTGAGCCATCCTGTTCATTTCACTGTAGTTGAGCAATTGAGCCACACCGTCTGCAATAGTCTGCCAACAGATGCTGCACTGGCTTGCATGTGTAGAATGGCCACTTGGGTGATATGACTGAGGACTTCCTGTCAAATAGTACCTCAATGTAAGTTGTCACCATCAGCCGTAGAAATGTAGATAAAATCAGAGGGAAAATAACCTGCAAACAGCGTAGTGTGTAAATCATTAACTTTTGAGTTTTTAAAATCTTTAGTACATTCAAAATGATTATTATAGCCTTTTTAAAATAGTCCGAAAAGATGACATCAGAACAGTGAAGTTCACTAATCTTTCTCCTCATTCTCTCTCCAACTTTTACTTGAAGTTTACAAGCAATCATTTAGATTGGTTACAAAAGAAAATGAAAAATGGTTATACCACTTTGTGCTAAAATGTAAGTTTCACGGTGTCAAATTGTTTAATGCAAACAATACAAAATGCACATGTTTTCTTTGTTATAGGATTTCTAATGTGATTATGTAGTTGGGATGTTCTGTTGGAATGTTTCAGTATTGTGATAGGATGACCTCTGGTGGTCAGTGTGAAAATGGTTGCAATTTGAAGTCACTGATTCACCAAAGACTCTGCTTGCCTTTCAAAATAAGTAGAATAATGAAGGATTTTTATCTTTTTTCAGCCTCTGCAAGAAAATGATACTAATTCTTTGATAAGAAAAGAGAGAATTTCCCGACATGACACTCTAGTGATCAATGAACCTTGCAGAAGCTGCTATGTTAGAACCCCTCCATTTGAGGAATTCAGTTCTCGAAGATTGTACTTTCCTGCTCAGCAGAATCAGGTAACTTTTCACTTTTTTTTAAAGAGGAAGGTAAATTTCAATGCACGAAACCATTTTTCTGAAGATGAAAATTGACTATTTTTGGGTTATTTAATTTTTCTATAATTAAATTCTGAATATTGGAATATTTCATTCCAATTCTAGGCATTTTATCAGAATAAAGCAGTTATCTTCTGAAGTACTGATCCAACAAAGTGCAGGACCTCTACCTTGAACAGCATGCCACAAATAAAAACCTTGGCGAGCTTGTGCTCTAAGGTGCATCTTTATAAAGCACTATTTGTTCGGGTTTCTAGTGTATTATAAATGAGGATCCATGACAATAAATCTTATTTAATTTGAATTTCAGAATCTTGAAACCTGAAACCTTAAAGTGGCCTTGGGGGCAGTAGGGAAAGGAATTTAGAGTTGTATTCCTTTATATTCCTGCAAATTAAGTGCCTGGGCAAGTAACTGAGAGATCGCCATGCTTGCGTGAAGGAGCTGTTAGATTCGTTCCATGGGATCTGCTGAATAAAATATTCTAAGCATTGGTTTCCATTAAAAATAGTTTTTTCTTGAAGATCTATAATTCAACTACAGGTTTTGATTTCCTCTAATAAGAAATCTTTAAATCTCTTTCAGATCATGTTGAAATCAACTAGGCATGTCAGTTTTCAGGATGAAGATGAAGTAGTGAGGATAAATCCTCGAAAGGATATATTGATTAGGGGCTATGAAGACTACAGACATCCCATTGTACGAAAAAATGAATTGGAAACTGAAGTAGACTCGTATGTGTGTTTCAAACCTGAATCTAAAAAACATGATTATGTATATCCTTCTGTGGAAGGGATTGAATCTGATCCCATTAAAGATTCAAAAGGTTCTATTGTATTCCAAGCACAGCCATCCTCTTCACTAAAATCCAAAAAATCCAAGCGAAGGAAAGAGGATGGAGAACGCTCTCGTTGTATATATTGTCGAGACATGTTTAATCATGAGGAGAACCGGAGAGGACAGTGTCAAGATGCTCCAGACCCCATCAAGAGATGCATTTATCAAGTGAGCTGCATGCTGTGTGCTGAGAGTATGCTCTACCACTGCATGTCGGACTCTGAGGGAGATTTCTCTGATCCATGCTCGTGTGACACTAGTGATGACAAGTTCTGTTTGCGATGGCTAGCACTTCTAGCCTTGTCTGTCATTGCACCATGTATGTGCTGCTATCTTCCTCTGAGAGCGTGCCACCACTGCGGTGAGATGTGTGGATGTTGTGGAGGGAAGCACAAAGTAGCTGGATGATGTGACCAGTCGGGAGCCAAGCTGTGCTTAATAGTTCCTCTCCAGGCAGCATCAACCCTGGGTCTTAAGGGTTTTGGCCCACTGGTATTTAAAGCCAGCACCAGTTGCAGAGCTGTGCAAGTTTCCAAGGCTTGAGGAGAAGTGGTGTGTTTTAAATGATCGTGACACTTCACAAGGCCACCATGTCTAACACTTTGCATGGCACAGCCTAACTTGAGAGGGTTTTGTGAAGCAGAGAGTTCTTTGCGTTTTGGCTGTTCACAGTGAATACTGTATGTGATTATGCAGAAGGGATTCATTTTGCAGTTTTGTACATTGAGTTGGCTATGGGGTTTGGTTTCTCACATGAAGCTTTAACTGATGACTAAAAGCACTAGGTAACTGTTTGATATTTGTCAGAAAGATTTCAACTTGTTTTAGGCTTTGGTTCTAATAAGTATTTACTTACTATGTGCATTTACAAAATCACTTATCTGGCAGTGCAGGTGAATTTACTGTCTATGAATAATTAAAAATTATTTAATACATGTAAAGTGTCAAACTCTATATAACTAAATTTGAGATATGGCTTGTACTTTCTCAATAAAACCATTTATCCTTTCAATTCTTCTATGTCAAGAAACAAAACATTTTGACATATAATGGACCCATAGATACATCTTTTATTTTAATTCATTGTAATATGCATGCTTACTGTTCACAGGATTTTGCTTCAGTTTGAACAATTTTTTTCATCTTCCTCCCTGAAGTTTAAGTTAGTGACTTTTTTTTATTATTGTGGAGATCAAGCACATTCTGATATTTTTTTTGTGTGTGTGAGAGAACCTAATTGCAAGCTAGTGGCATACTTTGATTTTTAGATATCTTAAAAACACTTCTAATATTTTTGCTCAACCAGCAAGTTTTCTGTAAGTGGTCCAAGAATATCAAATGACTTATTGCATTGACTGGGAATCGTGTGTTATTAAAAATCTAAAGTTTGGAGTATAGTCAATTCATGTATTTCAGACCTATCTTTTTCTCAGCAACCTACCAGAAACAGTGTAGATGCAATTATGGAAAAATCCAGGTTTAATTTGTAAATTAAATATACTCTAGAATGTTTTATGCAATGATAAGCTATGCTAGTTTAATTTGTTCTGGAATTATTAAATGCTTTTAGTTAGTTAAAACAACCACTAGGTGCTGCATTTCCCTGGACAATTATGCAGATGGGCATATCCATATTTTCAGTCTGGAGTGGGTCATGTAAATGGACATGGTTTATACTTAATTGTGTATCTAATCGTACATAGGTATGCATAGACAAGATAAATGTTGGACGTAAAATTCACAAAGCCAGGGGGGGTCATTGGGTGTGCATTTCAGACTTGCAGGACCCATGCCTAAACTATACACAATGGAGATGAAGACAAATTTTGAGCCATAATGGATTACATTTTTGCACTCAAAATAGAACCATCTATTTTGTCACTTAAAAAAAAATTATAATAAGTTGAGGACATTCTTCACTTTATGCAGAGCCTATGGTTGTAACTAGTCAAACAATATGTAGAATAAACCTAAATATTTAAATGAATTCATCAGTACACAAGGGCACATTTAATGTTTTTCCATTTTCTATGCACACCTTTGTACCCTATCTACATGTCTGTGACTATGGAGGGGTAAATCGAGCCTTTGTGGTTGTGCCAGGGCCATCTTCGTCCTAAGATTTAATGCTTCTAAATTTTATCAAATATTTATTCGCAAGAAAATTGCATTTAAAATTTAGGACTTTGGTAAAGTTGGTTGCCCGGGTTCTAATTTTTAGATATGTAAATAAATAACCCCATTTGTAAGATACTCCTCATTAGAATGCATTGATATTTATCAGCTGTGAGTGGATGGAATGAACTGACAGCATTCTGTACATAAGCCGACTTTGAGTATTATTTCACATTGAAAAGTAGAGGCTAAAGATATGAGACTTAATTTTTAAAAAGAGCTTGTTTCTAGTTTTGTACTTAATAGCAAAATGGCTTCACTAGGAAAATTGTGTGGTGACGGGGGCAGTTCTGTTTCATTTTGCTGTTTGAGTATTTAAAGGTTGTGTGTAATTCTTCATTATAGGATTCTATCCACATGCTTATGAACTTTGATTTCATCAGTATTCTGCACATTGGGGAACTCAAAATAAATTTTAAATTGCACTTAAGAGTACTCACATTATCTGCGTATCTTGCTATATTTGCAGTTCTACTTGCAAGATTTCATCGTCCAAGTTTTGGAAAACTGTTTTCCACAGTTCAGTTAAATAGCTCTTAATTTACTTGATCTTTTTGTAAGGACTGCAAGCTATGTGAGGGGAAAGGTCTGATAGTCCTGTTATGTCAACTGTAACTATTGACGTCCACTATGGACAGGCACAACTGAAGATAAAGAATCTTTTCAGTTCCAGCATTAGAACCTCTGACTCTGAAAATTCAGTATGCGTGGTATCTGGAAGATAAGGTTGCTATTGGATGCTGATATGATGCAGTACCTAATCTTCTGAGAGGAAATACTCAATTCATGGGATTTCAAAGGATTCAACAGGCTTCCACTTTTCATCCTCTGGCGCTTCATGTGGACATCTGGGCCCGGTCTCATTCTATGCAGGAATTCCTGAAGATGTTGAGTACTTAAAGGTTTTGTGTTTTCCTGCCTTCTGGGGTCTGGTCAAGAACATGTGGTGTAAATCAGCTCATCCATCTGCCTTTTCACAGCAAATGGATAGTATGAAGTACCTAGATCTGACTGAATCCTTTTCACTTTCCCAATGTCGCGCTGATAGTCATAATCTAGATTACAGATTGAATAGTGAATTGAAGCCAGATTCTTCTGCAAGCCCTATATTCCTAACTAACAGTTTATAGATATGAATTGCCAACTGCCACACTAGTAAGCCTTAACCTCAAAGTTTCTGATCCTTTCACTTTTGGATAGATGTTCCTCTGCATGTGATTGAGTGAGCATTTTTTTGTAAATATACCTTCTTTGTGAAAGTGAGCTGCTGTGCAAATCTGGTGGATTTCTACCTGCAGACTAATTGCAATTGTATTTGGATTTTAAGTTCAATCAAAACTCGTCTTCTCCCTTTCACACCCTTCCCCATGTGCAGTTGGGATCAGAGTTTGTAACTATTCTTATGAAGATCCTTAATGTAAAAAAAGGTTACTATCATAGTGGAAACCATTTCCTACTCAATTTGGAAATAGAATTTTACTTGCCTGTAGACTGTTAAACATTAAGTAACTCTTAATGTAAACTTAAGCTGCTTTTATTTTTGATTTATTTTTTCTATGGGTGGGGGGATCTGACAGTGCTTATATTGTGGAATGTAAGAAGTTGTGACTACCCTCAAGAGAAGAACTTGCTGGCTGTAGCAAAGTGTTTTGTTTGTTGTAATAGGTACACTTTGACCTTAGAATGATGAGGCACTACTAACTAGTATGATACACCTCCTAGCCATGTACTGTAATTTATATGCAATGTCTGCTTTATGGATTTAAACGGCCTAAAAGGCATGCTAATAACTCTAATTTTAAAGGAATTGACCCCTCTGAGTACCGATGGTGCATTTATGCACTGAGAATTGTCATGTTATTTTGTTCTACTTCCAATTACTTTTTTTCAATGGCTGTGCTTTTTTAGAATTTGAGACGTTATCTAATTGAAAACATTAAGCTACAAAATGCTTGGTACCTAGAGGGTTTTTATTATTTTTCTAAATACTGCCTATTGTTGCTTAGTGCCACTTGCTTGATACCCAGCCAACTTCCAAAAAGTGCCTCGCTTGTACATTTTAAAAACTCCATTTAAATCTAACTGCTATTGTACTTGTTACACTTTGTTTTTAGGTATTTTTATCTGTGTTGAAAAGATACCAAGTATGTGATGTACAATTTAGTTTAATAACTCCTGCCATAGGTATAATTTCATAAATGTATGAGGGTGTAGCTTCTTAATTTCTTGAATATATATAATGTAAATATGCATATAAGTTTGTAACTGATTTTGTTACATCATACACTTGTAATTTGACATATCAAATAACTATCATAATAAAACAGTAAGTTTTAATTTCTTTATATTCTGTCAGTTGTAATATTCCCTCATGCCAGAGTGCTGACACAATGTACAACATATATTTATGACACATTTTAAAGAAGGGTGTTCAACAACAGCCTTGCAATTTTTAATCAGGTAGAACTAAAATAATTGCTGCACCTTATTCCAGGTGTATTGTATTGAGATTAACAGCCAGCTCGAGGAGAATAAATGTTAAACTGAATGTAGTTAAACAAGGTCACAATATTTTGCAAGATGAATGATTGTGATTTTTCATTACTGACAAGAGAACAGTGACAGCTCTGAGGAGAAATCAAGCTATGACAAACTAAAACTGATTGCGATTCCCTCCGTACCATGGAAAAAAAATTATATTTTTAAAGGCTACTGATCAAATAATGGGAATGGCCCCAAGAGTTACTGAAACCTTCTTTGGAGAGAACAAAAATATAGTTCATTCTAGTTTCAGTATCAACTGCTGCTGGACCAACATCTCCCATTGGGATTTGGAGAATCCTACAACTAAATACTGTTGACAATATTGTAGAAATGGAGACAATATTCTTTGGAACTAATCTCATTGTAGCTAGAAAAAGTACAGATAATTACGTAGAATTTTACAGCACAGAAACAGGCCATTTGGCCCAACAGGTCTATGCTGGTGTTTTATGCTCCACACGAGCCTCCTGCCACCTTACTTCATCTTACCGTATCAATATATCCTTCTATTCCTTTCTCCCTCGTGTGTTTATCTTGTTTCCCCTGAAATGCATCTGTGCTATTCGTTTTAACCACTCCATGTGGTAGCAAGTTCCAGATTCTCACCTCTGAGTAAAGAAGTTTTTCCTGAAATCCTTATTGGATTTATTAGTGACTACTGTATATTTATGGCCCCTAGTTTTGGACTCCCCACAATTGGAAACATCTTCTCCACATCTACCCTTTCATAATTTGAAAAACCTTTTATCAGGGCACACCTCAGCTAGAGAAAAGAACCCCAGCCTCTTAAGTCTTAATAATTGAACATAAATCTCTCTGGCTGGGCTGTTCTCCATATCACCTAGATCCAGGTAGCTTGTACTGGCAACTGTATATTGAGCCAATTAACCAAAATGCATCTCAACACTGAGGAAAATGAATTGGGCATCTTAGCCCAGTGGCTGGAACTGTGTAGTGCAAGCGAACAGTAGGTTCTGACCAATTACAATCCTACTGGTAGCTTTGATTCTTCTAACCACAACAGCCCAGTAGAGATGGAAAAAGACACATGCAAAAATATACTCCACGTATCTATGAGGTGCAGATAAATTCCAACATTTAATTAGCAATTATGGTCATGCAGAACAAAACAGATTTGTGTTGCTCATCAATAATGTTTGTGTCTCTTCCTATTCCCAAGTATTAGAGTGGAGCTCACTGGTTTCACAATAAAATAATTTGAGATTTTGACTGACTGCAAGGTGACTGGTATGTAAAGTAGGGAAAATTGGAATTAAAGCACATTGTTGAAGCAGTGTAGAGGGAACATTACTTGGAATGACAAATGTTCCATTCCTCAGCATTGATATCCTTCATTCTTGGGGCTGAATTTTAATTGGGAAGACGGGTTGTGAGTGGTGGGGCTCTGAAGCAGTAGGTAGGGACCCTGGCACTTACCTCCTGGATCCAGCAGTCTTCGCTTTGCATTAGCTGGCAAGTTTCATGAGGCCTGCAAAACCCGACCAGCTAAAGTTAAAATCAAAATGTAGGTTAAAGCGCAGGTTTCCAGCCTCATTATAATATTTAAATAGATGATCTGCCTCCTGGCAGCGGATTGGCTGTCTGACCCATTACTTTGGCCAGCTAAAACTTACTCCAAATCGACTTAGGTCAGCGTATGTGGCCAGCTGAAAAACCTTGCAGGTAGTTAAGAAATCGGTGCAGATTAGTACATTTGAAGCACAAGACTTACAAAGCACTAAACAAAGCACAAAAATAAGCATTCAATAACAAATAAAAAATTGAAGGAAGCTGAGGACCTGCACCAAGACTTACAAAGCACTAAACAAACTACAAAAAGTTATAAGCAATCAATCAATAAAAAATAGAAGTCCTACTTTTATGCGAGAATCAAGTTTTTTTTTTAAGTTACCCCCCCCCCCCCCATCAAAACACTTTCTCTTCCCCCAAAACACACTTTCTCCCCCAAAACTTTCCTCCTCCCACCCCCCCACAATCAAAACTCAAGCACAACCTTCAATAAATAAAAAATAAAACTGAAGTTCTACCTCGGCCCGGGAACTGGGCTGGCCGGTGCGGGAGGCCACTCGGCCGGGGATAGAGTGCGGTGAAGATCGGGGCGTCCCTTCGGCCGGGGATAGGGGCTGCGAGCATCGGGTCCTGCTCTCAGCCCGCAGGACGTGCTGGGAGGGCAGGAGCATGCGCGCAGCTGCCAGCAGTGCTTTCTGTGCTGGCCTGTTGCTCCGCCCCCCCACTTCACTAGCTATGCCACGCTGGGACACCGGAGAGTTGGCAGAGCGGCAGGATAGGGCCCCTTTTTTTCGGCGCTGTTTCCAGTGCGCAAAGTCGGCGCAATTAAGGTAAGTGCGCCGAAAAAAGGGGCTGGGGAAAACTAACTTCCCACATGCCCCCAACCCACCCATTTTTACAGTTAAAATTGCCCCCTTTAGTTCAAAATTCATCCATTAAATTTCAAGGTAACAACTTGGTGCAAGAAATTCTCCCTTGCCATACCAAAAAAAATGGGACAATCGGTGACTTTATTGTTGAATGTTCACCTTTGGCCTAGATGGATCTAGGGATGATTTGAAAAATGATCATCCAAGTTGTTTTGATTTTTAAGAGATTTATAGAACCAAATTAATCCGATCAAGCATTAGTGGTTTGACATTGCACATGAAATCCAAAAACAACTGGTCCAAGAAAAATGTTGAGCTTGTTCAAGAGGCAATTTGAGTAACAATCCCAGCAGGATATAGAAAAAGTGCCTTTTTTGCACCTCTGGTGGAGTCTAGGTTTGAAAATGCAGCACTGTCAAAATAGTGAAAATGTCTATTTACCATTTGTTCTTGGCAGATAGTGGACATTTTCTTAAACCAACAATCAACTAACTTTTTTTTTTCCCTCAAAAGCCATGTCCCCAAAAAGTACATTACATCTCATTGTGATTTCCCAAGTATAAATCGTCCTTTTAGTAAGTGATACCCTAGTTGTTTACTGGTTGGTGACATCTACAGTTTTATAATGAGGGGGAAATATGTGCATGTCTAGTTATGTTTGATTTGGCTGAGTCTGCCCTCTGAATTTTAGATATAAATGAGCTTCAAGAAACTGCTGGTGCTTTTGTACAATGTCAAATCATTAATTTGTGGCTGCAAGGTTTGTCTCTCTTTTTATGATAGGTCAAAGAGCCAGCTCT
Source organism: Pristiophorus japonicus (assembly GCF_044704955.1). NCBI lineage: Eukaryota > Metazoa > Chordata > Chondrichthyes > Pristiophoridae > Pristiophorus > Pristiophorus japonicus. The sequence continues at coordinate 198,818,598 of NC_091980.1, read as the reverse complement.
GCAAACTAGAAGAGATTGATGAAAAACTAGTTTAAAAACAGTAGTATCCAAAGTAAAAATAAAAACAGAAAATGCTGGAAATTACTCAGCAGGTTAGGCAGCATCTGTGGAGAAAGAAAGAAAATTAACGTTTCGGGGCAATAACCTGTCCAAAAATATGCCCACAAAATACTCCTCATCCCTCCTCTCATGCCCATGGTGATGGTTTGAAAATTCCAAGGAAGGTAAAGCGCATAATAATAGCTTACTTCTGATGGGATATATTGATTAGTTCTGAGTCAGTGCTCTGGCTACTCTTCCTCATTTTTCTCATTTTCCTCATGGGTATTGTGCTAAAGATCACTCATTGATGACTTCAGTTGTAGCATTATTGATGCTTTGAAGGAGCGAGTTCTTAGAACGACTTCATGTTGAACAATTTTCTTGGTATAATGAACGGCTGAGTAGGTTTAAATGTTTCTGAATGGCTGAGCAAATTTCTGAATGGCTGAGCAATTTTAAATGTTTCTGAAACCAACAATACCCAAGATGGGTTCTCCATCTGGAAATTTTAGATATTGGAATGTCTACTGCTATTAAATTAATGCTGGTTTGAAGCATTTCTAAGCTGCACGGCATTGCATCCCTTCCCAAGTATTGATTTAGGACACAATCTTTCACCCAATCTTTTGTCTCTTTCAAAACACCAGCCTTATAGATGATGCTCAATAATGGTGCCAGCCCTTGTAATCTACCCTTGTCTAATAGCATTAAAACTCTTGCACTAGCTATGGGTATAGTGCTGGTACAGAGGAGTCTTTATGTTGCAGTGATGATTTTGTCCCTCATGGGAATGTGTATAGCTCTCCCTATTTTAGAGAACTGGTGGTGTCTGAATGTGGTCCCCCTAAAGACGTCATTCCAATCTCCTACAAAGAGGCATGGGTACCCATTATTGTTTGGATGCATCACGGCCAGTACCTGTGATTACTGATGCCTCTGATTTTAAACTAGACTTTTCTGGACCAAAGGCTAAACATCGGAAATTAGTTGTAGGACAGTGCAGCTTCTCTCACTGATATAGGTGGATTTAGTGAGCTTGCTGGCCATTTCATGTCTTGCAGTGCTTTTAATTCAGCAAATACTTACTCTGTGCTATGACATCAAAGAAAATGTCAATACTAGTGTAAACTTGATTGAGGTGTGCCTTGGAGCCCATTTCATTCCTCGTGTTACTTTGCTAGATTTCTTGCCGTGCTTGCTTGGCTTCGCCCATAAACATCCCAGTTGCAATGATTAAACCCAGGCCTGCTCTGAACCAACTTTGTCAGACAGTCTTTCCCTTCTTAACAATTAGCACTTTAATTTACTTTTTTTTTAGCTATTCAAGCAGCTGGATCCGCTTTTTGGAAGTTTTGGCAGCACTTCCAAAATGATGACACATTCCTTTAAAAAGCTGCACTAAGTGGCAACGGCCTTCCTATGCCTGAATTTCAATGACAGAATTTGGCATCAAGTGGGAATTCAAATAAAATTTCTGAACTGGAACACAGATCAATTGTTATAAACCAAATTGAACAATTGGTTTGTGTTGGCATGTAACATAAAAATATGAACACCAGAAACCATGACTCTCAAGGTTTGAACTGAAGTCACTGTGCTTGATTCCTGAGAGTTAAAATTCCACAATAACTTTCATTTGAACTTGCTGTTATTTTAACGAATTTGTTCATGTTTATTTTAAAGAAAATAATACTGTGATTAAAACTTTCAACCCTAAGAGCCATGAAATTTTCCAGCACAGAAGGAGGCCATTTGACCGGTTGGTGGGGGGGGGTGGATTTTAACTCCCAAGGACAGGTGGGTAGGAAGGTAAAATTTGTAAAAATTCTAAAACCCGCCTCAATGTGCCAGGGTTAAACATTTGCCTGTTTGGTTGCGTGTGACCAACCTGCAGCCTGGTTGATCATTATCACCTACTAATGAGGCGAATTTCAAATTATTTCAACAGGGATTTGAATTTTAACGCCTCCAGCTCGGGTATCCTGGGCTCAGGAAACTTGCCAATGAAACTGATGTGAGATTGAGTGGCACTGCATAGGTGCTTAAAGTTCAGACTGCCCGATCTCAATAAAGGCTCAGTGCTTACAGCTGCTTTCTCAATTCCCTCTGGCAAATGTTTTGCAGAGGGTTCTTGTGATCATAAATCTTTTTCAGAAGTTTGGAGACTTTCAAATGGACATCATTAGGATGAGGTGATGCCATGGCTGTTTTTGTTAGGACATCGGACGAGGAAGAGAATCACCATCCGTGGCAGCAACATTGTACTATGGTGAGATCTGCAAATGCACAAGGGGTGCACAACAAGCATCTGGACAACACAGATCTGGAGAACCACAGAGGGTTGATGTCACAGGAGGCGAAAACTTCCCTTGTGACGACAATAGCCTGAATAAGTGGGAAGCTGGATTTGTGTGTCTCGCTGGCTTCCCACAGCTACAGGGTGCCATCGATTGCAGCAACGTGGCAATCCAAGGACCACCAGATCAGCCAGGAAGTTACATCAACCACATTTCATTCCATCAATATACAGCTAGTGTGCAACCACAAGAGGTTCATGCAGGTGTCCCTGGGAGTTGTCATGATACTTTTATACCGTGGCAGTCTAAAATTCCAAACTGTTTTGTACAAGGAAGCAGAACTAAGGGCTGGCTCGCAGGATTTCAAACATAGCTCATGATATCTGTGAGGAACGCCACAAGTGAGGCGCAAGAGCACTAATGATAGCCACATGACAACTGGGTGTGTCATCGAGCAAGCCATCTGCCTGTTGAAGATGTGCTTCAGGTGCCTAGATATGTCTGGAGGTGTTCTTCAGTACTCGCCAGTGAGAGTGTCCTGAATGATGGTGATGTGCTGCGTGTACTGCACAATATTGCGCAGCAGAGCGGATTAACATAGAAACATAGAAAATAGGTGCAGGAGTCGGCCATTCGGTCCTTCTAGCCTGCACCCCCATTCAATGAGTTCATGGCTGAACATGCAACTTCAGTACCCCATTCCTGCTTTCTCGCCATAGCCCTTGATCCCCCTAGTAGTAAGGACCTCATCTAACTCCCTTTTGAATATATTTAGTGAATTGGCCTCAACAACTTTCTGTGGTAAAGAATTCCACAGGTTCACCACTCACTGGGTGAAGAAGTTTCTCCTCATCTCGGTCCTAAATGGCTTACCCCTTATCCTTAGACTGTGATCCCTGGTTCTGGACTTCCCCAACATTGGGAACATTCTTCCTGCATCTAACCTGTCTGAACCCATCAGAATTTTAAACGTTTCTATGAGGTCCCCTCTCATTCTTCTGAACTCCAGTGAATACAAGTCCAGTTGATCCAGTCTTTCTTGATAGGTCAGTCCCGCCATCCCGGGAATCAGTCTGGTGAACCTTCGCTGCACTCCCTCAATAGCAAGAATATCCTTCCTCAAGTTAGGAGACCAAAACTGTACACAATACTCCAGGTGTGGCCTCACCAAGGCCCTGTTCAACTGTAGCAACACCTCCCTGCCCCTGTACTCACATCCCCTCGCTATGAAGGCCAACATGCCATTTGTTTTCTTAACCGCCTGCTGTACCTGCATGCCAACCTTCAATGACTGATGTACCATGACGCCCAGGTCTCGTTGCACCTCCCCTTTTCCTAATCTGTCACCATTCAGATAATAGTCTCTCTCTCTGTTTTTACCACCAAAGTGGATAACCTCACATTTATCCACATTATACTTCATCTGCCATGCATTTGCCCACTCACCTAACCTATCCAAGTCACTCTGCAGCCTCATAGCATCCTTCTCGCAGCTCACACTGCCACCCAACTTAGTGTCATCCGCAAATTTGGAGATACTACATTTAATCCCCTCGTCTAAATCATTAATGTAGAGTGTAAACAGCTGGGGCCCCAGCACAGAACCTTGCGGTACCCCACTAGTCACTGCCTGCCATTCTGAAAAGTACCCATTTATTCCTACTCTCTGCTTCCTGTCTGACAACCAGTTCTCAATCCATGTCAGCACACTACCCCCAATCCCATGTGCTTTAACTTTGCATATTAATCTCTTGTGTGGGACCTTGTCGAAAGCCTTCTGAAAGTCCAAATACACCACACCCACTGGTTCTCCCTTGTCCACTCTGCTGGAATTTTTTGAGGATGTTTCCAGAAGATTTGTCAAGCATGATTTCCCTTTCACAAATCCATGCTGATTGGACCTATCATGTCCCTTCTTTCCAAATGCGCTGCTATGACATCCCTAATAATTGATTCCATCATTTTACCCACTACTGAGGTCAGGCTGACCGGTCTATAATTCCCTGTTTTTTCTCTCCCTCCCTTTTTAAAAAGTGGGGTTACATTGGCTACCCTCCACTCGATAGGAACTGATCCAGAGTCAATGGAATGTTGGAAAATGACTGTCAATGCATCTGCTATTTCCAAGGCCACCTCCTTAAGTACTCTGGGATGCAGTCCATCAGGCCCTGGGGATTTATCGGCCTTCAATCCCATCAATTTCCCCAACACAATTTCCCGACTAATAAGGATTTCCCTCAGTTCCTCCTCCTTACTAGACCCTCTGACCCCTTTTATATCCGGAAGGTTGTTTGTCTCCTCCTTAGTGAATACCGAACCAAAGTACTTGTTCAATTGGTCTGCCATTTCTTTGTTCCCCATTATAACTTCCCCTGATTCTGACTGCAGGGGACCTACGTTTGTCTTTACTAACCTTTTTCTCTTTACATATCTATAGAAGCTTTTGCAATCCGTCTTAATGTTCCCTGCAAGCTTCTTCTCGTACTCCATTTTCCCTGCCCTAATCAAACCCTTTGTCCTCCTCTGCTGAGTTCTAAATTTCTCCCAGTCCCCGGGTTCGCTGCTATTTCTGGCCAATTTGTATGCCACTTCCTTGGTTTTAATACTATCCCTGATTTCCCTTGATAGCCACGGTTGAGCCACCTTCCCTTTTTTATTTTTACGCCAGACAGGAATGTACAATTGTTGTAGTTCATCCATGCGATCTCTCAATGTCTGATATTGCCCATCCACAGTCAAACCCCTTAAGTATCATTCGCCAATCTATCCTAGCCAATTCAGGCCTCATACCTTCAAAGTTACCCTTCTTTAAGTTCTGGACCATGGTCTCTGAATTAACTGTTTCATTCTCCATCCTAATGCAGAATTCCACCATATTATGGTCACTCTTCCCCAAGGGGCCTCGCACAACGAGATTGCTAATTAATCTTCTCTCATTACACAACACCCAGTCTAAGATGGCCTCCCCCCTAGTTGGTTCCTCGACATATTGGTCTAGAAAACCATCCCTTATGCACTCCAGGAAATCCTCCTCCACCGTATTGCTTCCGGTTTGGTTAGCCCAATCTATGTGCATATTAAAGTCACCCATTATAACTGCTGCACCTTTATTGCATGCACCCCTAATTTCCTGTTTGATGCCCTCCCCAACATCACTACTACTGTTTGGAGGTCTGTACACAACTTCCACTAATGTTTTTTGCCCTTTGGTGTTCTGCAGCTCTTCCCATATAGATTACACATCATCCAAGCTAATGTTCTTCCTAACTATTGCATTAATCTCCTCCTTAACCAGCAATGCTACCCCACCTCCTTTTCCTTTTATTCTATCCTTCCTGAATGTTGAATACCCCTGGATGTTGAGTTCCCAGCCCTGATCATCCTGGAGCCACGTCTCCGTAATCCCAATCACATCATATTTGTTAACATCTATTTGCACAGTTAATTCATCCACCTTATTACGGATACTCCTTGCATTAAGACACAAAGCCTTCAGGCTTGTTTTTTTAACACCCTTTGTCCTTTTAGAATTTTGCTGTACAGTGGCCCTTTTTGTCCTTTGCCTTGTGTTTCTCTGCCCTCCACTTTTCCTCATCTCCTTTCTGTCTTTTGCTTTTGTCTCCTTTTTGTTTCCCTCTGTCTCCCTGCATTGGTTCCCATTCCCCCTGCCATATTAGTTTAACTCCTCCGCAACAGCACAAGCAAACACTCCCCCTAGGACATTGGTTCCAGTCCTGCCCAGGTGCAGACCGTCTGGTTTGTACTGGTCCCACCTCCCCCAGAACTGGTTCCAATGCCCCAGGAATTTGAATCCCTCCCTGCTGCACCACTACTCAAGCCACGTATTCATCTGCGCTATCCTGCGATTCCTACTCTGACTCGCACGTGGCACTGGTAGCAATCCCGAGATTACTACTTTTGAGGTCCTACTTTTTAATTTAGCTTCTAGCTCCTTAAATTCGTTTTGTAGGACCTCATCCCTTTTTTTTACCTATGTCGTTGGTACCAATGTGCACCACGACAACTGGCTGTTCTCCCTCCCTTTTTAGAATGTCCTGCACCCGCTCCGCGACATCCTTGACCCTTGCACCAGGGAGGCAACATACCATCCTCGAGTCTCGGTTGCGACCGCAGAAACGCCTATCTATTAGAGGTGGAGGATGACCATGGCACTCATCAATCATCTTCTGATGACGAGAATGTTGAAGAGGACGATGAGAAAATATGAAAGTAATAATAACTTTAATAACTATTTATATAATGCCTTTAACGCAAAATGTCCCAAGGTGCTTCACACCAATTTTACACCACGTTAGATATTGACCATTAAGGGAAAGGGGAAAAGCGTGAGAAGGAAGTGTAAAAAGAGGTTAAAGGCTCTGGCCTGAAGCGGCAGCCAAAATGCGCACGCAGATAGACATAGGCGGAAAAAACTTTGAAAAAAAATTCAAATTACATTGTAAATTATAATGTATTATACTGATTTTACTATTGTATACTCTTTAAAGATTAATTACAATTAAACAAAATTAAATATAATTATAAATTAAGTTTAAAATGAGAAAATCGGCAATTGAATCAAATGAAATCAGTTATTAGCTATCTTTAAGATTCATTCCCTGTCCAGTGACTCAATTAATTTTGAAGAGCCAATCACTGTCCTCCATCCTTGTTATGTCATAATTTTATTACTTTTCTCATTTTGTCCCCTTGATAGGACCTGTAATAGCTCCAGGCTTGAGCTGCCTCCGTTGGCAGGGAGACGCTGATGTTTAAATCTCCCTTCAGCTGCTCCAGGCCTGAGCTGCCTCGATTGTCAGGGAGAAGCTAATGTTTAAGATGGGGCACCTGCCACCTGGCCAGCTGCGTACATTGATGCCAGGGATGCCCTAATCGCATCAAGGATCAGCTAGTGACTCGCACAAAAATAAATTTTAAATGAAAGCCTCCAGCACGCTCCCACAACCACCACACCATCTAAGATGTGAATTAGTCGTGGCAAAGTAACAATCTTGATAATCACCATACTCCAGTCTTCACACAGTAAATTCAGCATATGTGTCAAAGATATTTTTAATTCTGTCCCCAGGTATCTGCGAGTTCCCAGTCTTTCCATCTCCGATGAGAGGGACTGTGATGTGCCACTTATTTTCAGCACCTCCTTCTCTGCATCTGTGAGCTGCACAATTTGTGACTGGCCACTTTAGTCCTCTCCCTTTCCCTTGCATTTTGCGCTCTCTTCTACAATGGGTGAAAGAACAGACCTGTGAAAGATAGTTCATGATGAGATGAGGAAATGCATGGAAAGTGAGAGAGGGAGAGCGGGGCAGAGAGAGAGGGAACTCTGAGAGGGGTTCAGGAACTCGGTGGGGGGGGTGGGGAAGGTGGGTTAAGAGCACGGAGAGCACAGTTGGGGAAGAACATGATCTAGGTCTAAAGGAGTGGGGGAGGGGGGAAAGGAGATGAGAGCGAGAACATGATCCAGATGGTAAAATAGATTGTGTTCTTCCAACCCTTCCCCCTTTACGCCCACAGCATGTTCTCCCTCTCTTCTCACTGCACCTGGTTCTCGGAAAGCTTGCTGCGTGTGTGGCAAGTGACATCATTGGACTGGACGAAATCCAAAAGTCATGACACTGACACTATTCACTTCATCCCCAATAAACCTGCTAACAATCCGTGATCTACACACACCTATGGCCGGGGTGGGGGGTGGATGTTAGATGGTATGGTCAGAAACTTGGGGCAGTAGTGTCTTAAGAGAAGTAGCGGCAGGGATTGTGGATGCATTGGTTGTAATTTACCAAAATTCCCTGGCTTCTGGGGAGGTCCCAGCAGATTGGAAAACTGCAAATATAACGCCCCTATTTAAAAAAGGAGGCAGACAAAAAGCAGGAAACTATAGACCAGTTAGCCGAACATCTGTGGTTGGGAAAATGTTGGAGTCCATTATTAAAGAAGCAGTAGCGGGACATTTGGAAAAGCAAAATTCGGTCAGGCAGAGTCAGCATTGATTTATGGAGGGGAAGTCATATTTGATAAATTTGCTGGAATTCTTTGAGGATGTAACGAACAGAGTGGATAAAGGGGAACCAGTGGATGTGGTGTATTTGGACTTCCAGCAGGCATTTGACAAGGTGCCACATAAAAGATTACTGCACAAGATAAAAATTCAAGGGGTTGGAGGCAATATATTAGCATGGATAGAAGATTGGCTAACTAACAGAAAACAGAGTCGGGATAAATGGTTCATTCTCTAGTTGGCAGTCATAACCAGTGAGGTGCCGCAGGGATCAGTGCTGGGACCCCAACTATTTGTAATCTATATTAACGACTGGGAAGAAGGGACTGGGTGTAACGTAGCCAAGTTTGCTGACGATACAAAGATGGGAGGAAAAGCAATGTGTGAGGAAGACACAAAATCTGCAAAAGGACATAAACAGGCTAAGTGAGTGGGCAAAAATTTGGCAGATGGAGTATAATGTTGGAAAGTGTGAGGTCATGCATTTTGGCAGAAAAAAATCAAAGAGCAAGTTATTATTTAAATGGAGAAAGATTCCAAAGTGCTGCAGTACAGCGGGACCTGGGGGTACTTGTGCGTGAAACGTGAAAGGATGGTATGCAGGTACAGCAAATGATCAGGAAGGCCAATGGAATCTGGGCCTTTATTGCAAAGGGGATGGAGTATAAAAGCGGGGAAGTCTTGCTACAGTTATACAAGGTACTGGTGAGGCCACACCTGGAATAATGCGTGCAGTTTTGGTTTTGATATTTACGAAAGGATATACTTGCTTTGGAGGCAGTTCAGAGAAAGTTCACAAGGTTGATTCCGGAGATGAGGGAGTTGACTTATGAGGAAAGGTTGAGTAGATTGGGCCTCTACTCATTGAATTCAGAAGAATGAGAGGTGATCTTATCGAAAGATTATGAGGGGGCTTGACAAGGTGGATGCAGAGAGGATGTTTCCACTGATGAGGGAGACTAGAACTAGAGGGCATAATCTTAGAATAAGGAGCCGCCCATTTAAAACTGAAATGAGGAGAAATTTCTTCAGAGGGTTGTAAATCTGTGGAATTCGCTGCCCCAGAGAGCTGTGGAAGCTGGGACATTGAATAAATTTAAGACAGAAATAGACAGTTTCTTAACCAATAAGGGATTATGGGGAGCAGGCAGTGAAGTGGACCTGAGTCCATGATTGGATCAGGCATGATCGTATTAAATGGCGGAGCAGGCTCGAGGGGCCGTATGGCCTTCTGCTCCTATTTCTAATGTTCTAATGTCATAAATCCGCAGAAGGGGGAGAAGGTCAGGAACCCAGGGGCAGTGGGGGAAGCAGGTCATGAACATGGGCAGAGGGAGAAGCAGAGGCGTGTGTGGGGAAAGAGGTCAGAAACTTGAGCGGGGAGGAAGGTCAGGCACTTGGGGATAGGGGCAAGAACTTGTTTAGGGGGATGGTGGGAAAAAGTCTTAACCCATGAGAGTGAGCTCTGTCTCTTCCAAGTGAGCTCTGGTCTGTTTGGAGTCGGCAGTCAGACTGGCTTGAATTACACAAAGTCACTGATTACGTAAGCAGGGCGGTTCTAATTACATATTCCAGAGAAACTACTGGGTGTGCCTTATCCTCCAAGGGGACCAATCAGCAATCAGCTGTTGTGATTAAGTGGACCCAATCAGAGCTTTAGGTGTTGCAAACTAACACATCCTTCTATCCCTCCAGCTATACACCCTAGTGCTTGGTTTGCTTTTATATGGCCTTGCTAACCTGTATCATAACCTTTAGTGATTTGTGTATTTGTACTCCGAGATCCCTTTATTCATCTATCCCATCTAGGCTCACACCCTCCAAGTAATAAGTGACCTCTCTATTCTTCCTTCCAAAATGTAATACCTCACAATAATCTATGTTGAAGTTCATTTGCCAATTATCTGCCCATTCTGCAACTTTATTAATGTCCTCCTGTAATTTGACTATTCCAAAGCTCTCCTGGCTGGCCTCCCATCTTCCACCCTCCATAAGCTTAAGCTCATCCAAAACTCTGCCGCCAGTATTCTAACCTCCAACAAGTTCCGCTCACCCATCACCCATGTGCTTGCTGATCTACATTGGCTCCCAATCCACCTCAATTATTGTAAATTCTCATCCTCGTGTTCAATTCCCTCCATGGTCTCGCCCCTTCTGATCTTTGTTACCTCCTCCAGTCATAAAACCCTCAAAGAACTCTACATCCTCCAATTCTGACCTCTTGAACATCTCCCACTCCCCCCACCATTGGCGACTGTGTGCTGTCTAGTCTCTAAGCTCGGATTTCCATCCCTAAACCTCTCCAAATTTCTCTCCTTTAAGACTCTTAGTGGGAGAAATTTGGTTGTTTTCTGCCTCCCATTAGCGCCCAGAGGAGTGGTAACGAGGCACTAAGGGGTTAGCGACCAAACATGAAGAATTCAACAACGCCCATGAACTTCAGTGCAGGTTTAGCGCTGGCACTAACATTTATGGCAGAGCCTTTAGTGCCTCACAGATCATGACATCATAATGTGTGCAGTGCCCCATTACCACCCCGAATGTGAAATTGCCTCCCGCCCCCTGGTGTATCGCCGGGCGTCAACACCGACAGGAAGAGGAGGCCTTGTCACCTTGGTTGGCCACTTGGGAAAAGCTAATTAAAGGGATTGGTTTTCCAAACTTTATTCTTCACACCAGTCTGGTGCCCGCTGAAAGTTTTTGCTGTTTCATTGCTGCAAGATGTCCAAGCCCTCCACGTTCTGATAGTGTTTGGGGTTGTAATGGCAGTCACGCAGGTCGCCTTTCAATACAGAAATAGGTTGTGCATCATCATTGGCCTTTCCCTTTAAGCGCGGGAAGCAGCCTCTGATGCCGGTATCATTGCACTCCACATTGTTCAGCGCACTGCCGCTACCACCCTACTCTTGCACTTTAGCGCTCTGAGAAGTGCTTAGCGCTTGATTTGGCACTCCACTTCCCTCTCGGAGCGCTAAAGCTGAATTTCCTGGGTGCAGAAAATCATTATTGCCTGGTGCTACTTTTTCGAGATTTCAAAAGTTATCACCCCAAATGGTGCTGTGGAATTTCTAGCCTTGAAAACCTTTTTAACCAAGCTTTTAGTTACCCATCCCAAAATCATCATCTTTTGGCTCGTTTCAATTTTTGTCTCGTTATTCTCCTGTGAAGCCCCTTGTGATGTTTTCCTACATTAAAAGTGTTAGATAAATGCTCGTTGTTATAGCAAAGGGTCAATCTGCCCTTTGTTAGGAGTGGTGCCTATAAGAAATGACCTCAATTGTTCAATTACCTCTGTGCCAAGATGTTGCCGGGTGGATGCTGCAGCTGCATATCATTGAGCCAGATTAATTTTTTTTTTAATTCGTAGCCAATCTTTCCAATTCTTTGTCAAATCACAAACGCCAGAGGTCACCTTGCACACATCAAGGATCACTCTGCGCCAATGCTCTTAGCCAAAAGGCCGAGAGCCACTGCACCATTCCTGGAAGTACTGCAATACCAGGTTCGTGCCATGGAGGTGGATGGGTCAGGCCCCCCACACACCTCCGTGGAGGTGGATGGGTCAATCCTCCCCACCCACCTCCTATTAATTCTGCAAAAAAGCCAGCCAGGTGCAATTATGAGTGGCAATCTCGAATACTTGTAAAACCTGAATTCAAATAACTTAGTTCTCATGGTAAAGGATGTCCCATAAGGTTTTCTTTGGTGAAGAGGTTTGATTAACAGCTCTTCATCCAGACAGAGAACAAAGGGCTCAATTTTCCACATGGCTGATTTTTGGCGCAGTTGAAGAGCAGTCCGATTTTTTTTTTTTAGGGGCCGACTGCATCCCTCCAAAAAAATTCAAAGTTTCGCTGGAATTAACTTTGAATTTGAAGCGGTGCACATTGGTCTTAAGCTCTGTGGGTGGAGCTTAAGTCCTGCGCCAAGAACTGATGTTGCTAGGATAATGAGGAATGCACTGAAGGGCTGAGGCTGGGCTGGAAACTGAAACTAATGCCATTTCTATCCCGGGCCAAAAGGCTCGCCGTCCCAGGTGCCGGTACCGCCCCTATCCCAGGCTGCATGGCCCCGCCCCCGGTGCCGTTCCTATCCCACGCCGAATGGCATTCTGTTGGTGCCGCTGCTATCCCGGGCTGAAAGGCTCCCCCGACGGTGCCGTGTCTCAGCTCCGCTAAAACAATGGCGCCTTCTCTCTGCCGATTTTCTCTTCTCTGCATCGATTTCCTTAAGTGTCGGTAAGGTTTTTCAGAAGGGTGCAGTGCACGTTTTAGAAAAAAATTGTACTTGGCCGAACTCACTTAAATGGCCAATAATGGCGCACCAGGCAGATTCCGCCCCCAGTGACGTCAAAAAATCAGGAACTAAAAAAAATCAGACGTACCTACTTTAGAACGGCGCAGAAACTTGTTGAAACTTGAAGATTTTAGTCTGCTCCAAAAAAAACAACATAGGCCAAAAAAATGGCGCAGAATGGTGGCGAAAATTCAACCCTATATCCGGTGGCTTTTGACCAATTCAGCAGTTCTGCCCCTAATACTATGTACTGCAGCCTGTGAGGGGTTCAAACTCACATGTAAACTTTATGTTACAGGCACTGATCCACATTCATTGTTAGGAAAGAAAGTAAGGCAATATTTCTTGGTGAACCAAGTAGTAAGTTGTGTTGATCTTTTTAATTTGTAATAAACCTGATAGACCATGTCACTTAGACTATAAGCTCGAGTGGGGGTGGTGTTTTGAGGATTTTCAGCAGAGGCAAAATGTATGGTTTCAGTTGCATTGGAAGTCCTAGGTTTGGCAATACTAGGATGGTAACCCTGGAGTTTGGCAGCACTTCATCAGAGGTACTGGAACTGGAGGGTGGCATGTGGGTTGTGGCTTGGTGGGGCATTCCAGATGTTTGGCAGTACTGGGAGAAGGGAGGACATTGTAGCTTGTTTTCATGTTTTGAAGTGAAGACAAACTCATCTTTATTTTCAAATCAAAAAATCCTTTGGTCTGTCAGTAATCCTACTGTTAAGAAATGTCATCATTTATCTCTAGTAAAAAGCACAAGTTCATGGTTACCATTTTGTTAATTCACATTTCTAGGTCTTTCCATTTGACTGCAAGAATGACAGCAATATTTATGTATGCTAATATTTTTTAAGTACTGAGAATAAACAAGAAGACAGATGCTTTTTCTGTGTTGTACTTGGGAAGAGTAAATGAACACACAACTGCTTTAATAAAAAGAAAAACTAGATAACTAAACAATTTACCTCCTTGTAGCATCCAAAAATGAATGCTTTACACTCTTTATAAGTGTTAGGTTTTGGGGTCTTTAATCCGATATTTTCTTCACTCCCTGTGAGCTGGAGTGTTGTTTTATAATCATAATCTGATATTGTATTTGTAGCAGGCACAGGCTTGAACCAAAATCTGGATATATCACAAGTCTTATGATCGCCAAGATAAAAGAAAGTGTTAGAATAAACACTTGATAGCTAACTGTGGCTTAGGCTATAGACTACCAAACACGTTTATTATTAACAGATAAGCAGCATCAAAAACAATACAGCTGTTTGTACTAGTTTACAGATCTGTCAACCCCTCAAATACAGAAAACAATAAACAGACAAAATACTTCACTAATATTTTCATTAATAATCTTAAGTACTTTACATGTTCCTTTTTTATCTCTAGCCTTCCTTTTGATGGCCTCAGTAGAAAGTAATGCGCTGGGATCACATTCTGAAATATATTCTTGGTACACTTTGACCTTCAACTAAGATCAAAGGTGGGCAAAAAATTGACAGCTTTTTTTGATTGAGAAATACAATCGTATTTAAAGATGTGAAAGCATCCGCAACTTCAAGGATCTCCCCTTGGCATCTCAACAATTTCCATCTAATAGATATTGGTGACAAAGTCATCTAGTTTCAAAACTCATTTAACTCGCCATTTTTCCTGGACAAAGCAAACAGATAACAAAAGCAAAATACCAGAGATACTGGAAATGTGAAATAAAAACAAATTGCTGGAAACGCTCAGCAGGTCAGGCAGCATCTCTGGCAAGAGAAACAGAGTTAGCATTTCAGGTCGATAACCTTTCATCAGAAGTTCTCTCTCTTTCTCGCTCCACAGATCCTGCTGAGTGATTCCAGCACTTTCTGTTTTTATTTCAATCAGATAACAAGGTTGTAATTAGTATTAGCATATGAATAACTACCTTCCTGACAAACAGCTGGTCTCCTGTTCCTGGGCTGTTGTGTAATAACTATCCTGGCTTATTTTTGTGGATAAATCTGGATTTGACTCCAAGGCTACCATAAAGAAAAACCAGAACAAAAATAATACACCATGGACAAATTACTGCAATTGGTTACACCATATTTTATATAAAAAATATTTATTTTTCCCTTGAAACCTAAAAATGGTTCCTGAATTTTATCCATCAATACTTTTCAATGAGCAGGAAAGAGGGGAGAGGAGGCAGGACTTACAATCAGCAACTTCTGGCATGATCAGTACTTCTATCAATTATAAACATTACCAGAATTCTTTAAATAAACAGTTTATCTCCAATAAGAATCTTAAAATTCATAGCTTATGTTAGCAGGTTTTTGTGTCAAATTAAAGCACATGGGCTTTATGGTGTAGAAATTACACATCAATAATAGTTTTAATGTGAAATATTACCTGCTTAAAAAAGCTTATAAAACACATTTCAATCAGTTTTCAAATCATTCAAAAGAAAAACAGACTAACATTTATATAGCGCCTTTCACAGTCACGAGACGTCCCAAAGCACTTTACAGCCAATGAAATACTTTTGGAGTGTAGTCATTGTTGTAATGTCAGAAACGCAGCAGCCAATTGTGCACAGCAAGCTCCCACAAACAGCAAAGCGATAATGACCAGATAATCTGATTTAGTGATGTGGATTGAAGGATAAATATTGGGCAGGAAACGGAGGATAACTCCCCTGCTCTTCTTCAAAATAGTGCCATGGAATCTTTTACATCCACCTGAGAGAGTAGACTGGGCTTCGGTTTAACTTCTCATCCGAAAGACTCCCTCACTACTGCGTTGGAGTGGCGGCCTCGATTTTTGTGCTCAAGTCTCTGGCGTAGGACTTGAACCCACAACCTTCTGACTCGGAGCAAAACAAAGAAATCTATTACACCATGAGGAAATAGGCTATAGAATTCCACATAATAAAATTATCACCTTAAACAAGGGGACCTAATTATAACCATTCGCATCATGGAATGTTTTCCCAACACTGGTACAAATTCCAGGATACCATGTATCGAGTCACAGTCTTTTTATGATATAAACATTGTTATCAGTTATGCTTTAATCTGAGCTTTATCAGTCGTCCAAATGGAAATGCATGCATCAATAGCAGCACCAACTTACATGGCACATTCAACTGGAACGATATACAATCGCAAATGCATCTGTGTTGATAAATTCCCTTTTATATGAACGTGTAGAAATAATAAACAATGAACCTGCATTTGAACATAGAAAATAGCCCACTGACTACAGAACTCAATCATACTTTTAACTGGTCACTTATTAAGTTCTACAGTATTGTATAGCATATTTTGAATAACTGGTATACACTTATTTTCTGTTCATCAGCTGCTGGTTGCAGCTTAATAAAGTGGTCTAACTATTCCTTGGGAGTTAACTAGTAGGCAAAGAATGAGAAAACCTGCACCACAGATGGTATGATTAGAGATTACTGCAATGAGACTAGTTAGCCTTAATATATTTTGTTTGTAAAGCAAGAAGAAGTAATTTAAAGTAAAAAGAGGAAACAAAATATACTGGAATTACACAGTAGATTATTTAGTACCTGTATAGAGAAAAGACTGGCTCTGATGTTACATGTTATGGAAAGGATAAATAGGGTGGTCACAAGGACTTTAAACTGTAAATGGATGGGGGGGGGGGGAAGGGCTCAGGGATAAGTTACAATATAAATAGTGCAAAGAGTAGTTCAAAAACAAATGAAAGGGAAGAGAATAGAGTAGCAGTCAGAAATTGTACTTTAGGCACGATAGGTAAAGGGAAAACTAAAAGATGTAAAGTGATTAAAGCAGGAGAGAGAAATAAGAAACAAGTGAATAAAGCATCAAAGCTGAAGGACAGGCTCGGGTGTGTGGCCCAAATAAGCATTCTTTATACAAGCCCACGGAGTATAAGGAATAAATTGAATAAACTGCAGACGCAAATACAAATTGGAAGGCATGACATGGCAGCCATTACTGAGACGTGGCTGCAAGACAGTGAGGACTGAGAACTAAATATACCAGGTTATAAGGTCTACTGGAAAATGGCAGAGGGGGAGGAATAGCTTTAGTGATTAGGGATGAAATCACTTCAATGATTAGTGGATTTAAAGAGAGGTAAGCAGCAATGGAAACCTTAAGGGTAAAGTTAAGGAGTAGGAAAGGATCTATGACTAGTGGGAGTTGTGCATAGGCCCCATGTTAGTAGCTCTGGTGCTAAATTGTATAAATGAAGAGAGTAGACAAGCATGTAGTACAGACAGTGGTTTTAATGGGAGATTTTAACTTTCATATAGATCGGGAAAAGCAACATCTGTCAGAAAGGTAGTGAATTTCTTGAGAATAGGTTTCTACAACAATATGTCCTAGAGGCAACAAGAGGGGAAACCATATTAGATTTAGCAATAAGTAATGAGTCAGGTTTAGTTAATAGCCTGTTAGTGTGTGTGAACATTTATCCAATAGTGATCATAACATCATTGAGTTCAATGTAATGAAAGGGAGAAACGCGAAACAGCTACTAAGATTCTAGATTTAGGTAAGGCCAACTTCAATGGGATGAGGCAGAGACTGTCCACAGTAAACTGGGCAAATCTGTTAATGGGTAAAACGACAGAAGATCAGTGGGAGATGTTTAAAAAAGAACGTGATTATAGAACCAGTTTATAAACCTGAGGGGAAAGAGCTCTACTTGCCAAAGAAAACAGCCGTGGACAACTAGAGGTAATGGACAGCATAAACCTAAAGGAAAGGACATACAAAAATGCAAAAAATAGCACATATCCTGGAGAATGGAGAAGATACAAATAACAGCAAAGGGTCACAAAACAGCTAGTAAGTGCTACCAAAAGGGAGTATGAAAAGAAATTTGCAAGTGATATTAAAATCAATATAAATAATTTTTAGAGTTACATTTGGATAAAGAGGGTGGTCAGGAGCAATGTTGGCTCCTTAAAAATGGAAAGTGATGATATTGTCAATAGGGAAATGACGGACATGTTTAATCATTACTCCACTTCAGAATCCCAAAGAAACTAATATTGAGTCGAGGACAGGGACTCAATAAAATTAATATTGGTAAAATAATAGTAATAAAGAAAATAAAGGCTCAAAAGAGTGACAAATCCCCAGGGCCAGATGGTTTCTATCCCAGGATTTTAAAGGAAGTAGGTGAACAGATTGCAGATGCCATAATTATAATCTACCAAAGTTCTATAGATTCAGGAACCGTTCCTTTCGATTGGAAAATTGTGCATGTCACTCTGCTTTTTAAGAATGGTGACCGAGAGAAACCAGGGAATTATTGACCAGTTAGCTAACATCTGTTGTCAGGAAATTGCTATAGTCTATAATTAAGGATAGGGTGTCTGAACATCTTGAATATTTTTAGTTGATCAGAGAGCCAATATGGAATTGTGAAAGGTAGGTCATGCCTGACAAACCTAATTGAATGTTTTGAAGAGGTGACTAAAGTAGTGGACAGGGGAATGTCTATGGATGTTATTTATATGGACGTCCAGAAGGCATTTGATAAAGTCCCTCATAATAGGTTGGTATCTCAGGTAGAAGCCCACGGAGTTGATGGCAAATTATTGACCTGGTTAGGAAATTGGCTGTGCGGCAGGAGACAGAGAGTAGGGATAATGGGCAGGCACTCTAATTGGCAGGATGGACTCGTGGTGTCCCGCAGGGCCTCGATTATTCACAGTATTAATGACTTAGATGATGGCATAGAAAGCCATATATACGTCTGCCAATGACTCAAAGATAGGTGGCTTTGTAGGCAGTGTAGATGAAAGCATAAAATTAGAAAACCAATATTGACAGATTAAATGAATGAATAAAACTGACAAATGGATTTCAATGTAAGCAATCCATTGAGGTAATCTACTTTGGACCTAAAAAGGATAGAACAGAGTAGTTTCTAAATGGTGAAAACCAAAAACAGTGGAAGTCCAAAGAGACTTGGGAGTTCAGGTACATAGTTCATTAAAATATCATGAACAGGTACAGAAAATAATCAAAAAGACTAATGAAATGCTGGTCTTTATATCTAGAGGACTAGAATAAAGAGGGCAGAAGTTATGCTGCAGTTATACAGTTAGACTGCACCTGGAGGACTGTGAATAGTCTAGGGCACCACACTTTGGGAAGGATATATTGGCCTTGGAGGGAGTGCAGTGTAGGTTTACAACAACAACTTATATTTATATAGTGCCTTTAATATAGTAAAATGTCCCAAGGCACTTCACAGGAGTAATACGAGATTAAAAAATTGATACTGAGCTGCATAAGGAGAAATTAGGGCAGGTAACCAAAAGCTTGGTCAAAGAGGTAGGTTTTAAGGAGCGTCTTCAAGGAGGAAGGAGAGGTAGAGAGGCGGAGAGGTTTAGGCAGAGATTTCCAGAGCATAGGGCCTGGGCAACAGAAGGCACGGCCATCAATGGTTGAGCGATTATAATCAGGGATGTTCAAGGGCAGAATTAGAGGAGCGCAGATATCTCGTGGGGGGGCGCGGGGGGAGGCTGAAGGAGATTACAGAGATAGGGAGGGACGAGGCCATCGAGGGATTTGAAAACTAGAATGAGAATTTTGAAATTAAGGCGTTGCTCAACCAGGAGCCAATGTAGATCAGTGAGCACAGGGGTGATCGGTGAGCAGGACCTGGTGCGAGTTAGGACACGGGCAGCCGAGTTATGGATCACCTCAAGTTTACGCAGGGTAGAATGTGGGAGGCCAGCCAGGAGTGCTTTGGAATAGTCAAGTCTAGAGGTAACAAAGGGTTTCAGCAGCAGATAAGCTGAGGCAAAGGTGAAGACGGGCGATGTTACAGAGATGGAAAAAGGCGATATTAGTTATGCTGCGGATATGTGGTCAAAAGCTCATTTCAGGGTCAAATATTACACCAAGGTGGCGAACAGTGTGGTTCAGCCTCAGACAGATGTTCAGGTGGGTGATGGAGTCAGTGGCTAGGGAACGGAGTTTGTGGCGGGGACCGAAATCAATGGCGCCGGTCTTCCCAATATTTCATTGGAGAAAATTTCTGTTCATTCAGAACTAGATGTCGGACTAGCAGTCTGACAATTTAGAGACTGTGGTGGGGTCGAGTGAAGTGGTAGTGAAGTAGAGCTGGCAGTCATCAGCGTACATGTGGAAACTGACACTGTGCTTTTGGATGATGTCGCCAAGGGGCAACATGTAAGTTGAGAAATAGGAGGGGGCCAAGGATAGATCCTTGTGGGACACCAGAGGTAACACATGGTTTACCAGAATCCTACCTGGACTTCAAGGGTTAAGTTGCAAGGAGATATTACACGTATTAGGGTTATATTCTCTAGAATTTAAAAGGTTAAGGGGTGATCTGATCGAAGTTTTCAGGATATTAAAGGGAACAGAGAGATTAGATACTATTTCTGCTGGTTCTGGATTCTAGGACTATGGAACATAGTCTAAAAATTAGAGACAGTTTTTTCAGAAGTGAAGTTAGGAAACACTTTATACATAAAGGATAGTAGAAGTTTGGAACTCTACTCTGCAAATGGAAATTGATGCTAGATCAATTGTTAATTTTAAATCAAAGATTGATGGCTTTTTGTTAATCCAAGGTATTAATGGGTATGAGCCAAAGGCAGGTATGTGGAGTTAGATCACAGATCAGACATAATCTCATTGAATGGCAGAACAGGCTCGAGGGACTGAATGGCCTACTCATGTTCCTATGTGTAGTCATTTGAAGGATACACATGTTAAATATCAAAACTCCTCATTTTTCTTTTACAGGTACTGACTGGTCTAATGTGTACTTCCAGTATTTTCTGTTATTTTAGAAACCACTTAAAATAGACTGCTTGCTTTGTCCTGAAAACAATCAATTCAAGGTTTAAAAAAAAGTTCTGCTGTGCACAAATTGTGTCTAACGTCCAGGAAAACATCACTTTAATTTGATAAACTTTGTTCAACTCTGGACGACACATTTTATTTTCCAGTATCCCAATAGAACTTCTCAAGGTAACGTAGTAAGGGATCAAATGGAAACTGTTGTTATTGTAATTAGTTCATTGAATTGACACAGGGCCTCTTATATTTTCCTAATAAAATAGTAGAATAGACTTTGCCTGTAGGGCTCCCACCTGTCTGGCTTTTGAATGAGTTGTCCAGAAGCCAACGTATACAATTTTAAAATAATAAATACGTCTAATTTGCTTCCCTCCTTTCTGTGTCTTATGATGTGAAGGCATTAAATCATAAGTTTTCAATGAATTTTGATCAGCAAGGGAAGCCTCAGAACAGAACCATGCTTCTCTCAACCATCGCCACATTTCTCTTTTTTGTGGGACCTTCCTTGACACCTTCCCAACTCAGATCCTAACCACTCGACTATCCTTCCTCAGCCCAGTGCTCACCAACAGTAACTACATTATCACTGACATTGCCTACAAAATAACAGTGACTACAAGCCAGTCAGCCTAACGTTGGTGGTGGGGGAACGTTTTGAGACAATAATCCGAGACAAAGTTAATTGTCACTTGCAAAAATATGGATAATAAATGATAGCCAGCAAGGATTTGTTGAAGACAAATCATGTATGACTATCTTAAGTTTTTTGATGCAGTTTATGGGAAGGGTTGATAAAGGTAGTGTGGTTGATGTTGTGTACATGAATTTTCAAAAGACATTTGACAAAAAACCACACTATAGATTTGTTAGAAAAATTGAAGCCCTAGGGAATAAAAGAGCACTGACAGCAGTGTTACAAAATTGGTGAAGAGACAAAGCAGAGAGTCGTGGTAAATGGTTATTTTTCAGACTGGAGGGAAGTGAACCCAGGGGTCGGTATTAGGACCACTGCTCTTTTCGATATATATTAATGACCTGGTATGCAGGGCATAATTTCAAAGGTGGCATGAAACTCGGAAATGTAGTTAACGGTAAGAGGATAATAACAGTCTTAAGGAGGACATAGACAGATTGGTGAAATGGGCAGACATGTGGCGCATGCAATTTAACGCAGAGAAGTGTGAAGTGATGCATTTTGGTAGGCAGAATGAGGAGAGGCAATATAAACTAAATGATAAAATGGGTACAGGAACAGAAAGACCTAAGGGTGTACGTACACAAATCTTTTAAGGTGACAGGACACATGAGAAGGCTCTTTAAAGAAGCATACAAGAACTAGCTTTATAAACAGAGGCATGAAGTACAAAAGCAAGGAAGCTAAACCTTTATAAATCACTGGTTAGGCCCGAGCTGGAGTATTGTGTTCAACTCTGGGCAGCACACTTTGGGAAGGATGTCCAGGTCTTAAAGAGGATGCAGGGGAGGTTTACTAGAATAGTACCAGGGATATGGGACTTGAGTTATGTGGAGAGATTAGAGAAGCTGGGGTTGGTCTCCTTAGAGAAGAGAAGGTTAAGGGGAGAATTAATAGAGGTGTTCAAAATCATGAAAGGTTTTGATAGAGAAAATAAGGAGAAAGTGTTTCCAGTGACAGGAGGACCAGTAACCAGAAGAAACAGATTTAAGGTGATTAGCAAAAGAATCAGAGGCGAGATGAGGAGAATTGAGCGAGTAATGATCTTGAATACACTGACTGAAAAGGTAGTTGAAGCCGATTCAATAATAACTTTCAAATGGGAATTGGATAATACTTGAAGGGAGAAAACTTACAGGGCTATGGGGAAAGGGCAGGGGAAATGGGATGAATTGGATAGATCTTTCAAAAAATTGGCACAAGTACAATGGGCAGAATGGCCTCCTTCTATGCTGTATCATTATGACCATGGTGTATTATTACTACTCATTCTCCTCAAACCCTCCATGGTTTTTGACATCATCAAAAAAAGCATCCTCCTCCAATGCCTTTCCTCCATATTCACTCCTGTGGCACTATCTTATGGTTCCACAATATTGCCAGCACATCTCCCGCAGTGGCTTTTCTTTGAATGCTTAGTAACTTCTGGTATTCCCCAAGATTCCCTGTTTGACTCCCTCCTATTGATCTATATGTGTAAACATCTGTAAACATCAAGTCAATTTTCACATGTAAGATGACAATACGATCTCCACTACCACCCTTAATTCCATAATGGTCGCAGTACTGTTACACCGCTTGAGCAACCTCAAGTTATGGATGAACCAGAATATTTTTCAGCAGCTCAACATCAGAAAGACTGAAACTATTTTAGCCCTCACGACAAGATATTTATGGATAAGGAAGGCCATTTGGCCCATATTAATTCATCCATCCAAAAAGTCCCCCAAATGCAACATCACATTGTTGCTTAAAAGACTCCAGGATGTTTGCCTCCAGTACTCTATCTGGAAATCCATTAAAAGTGTTTCTCTTAGTGTCAATAAGTACTTTCTGATATCAGCCTCAAATTTACCTTTGCTAGTTTGAGTCTGTGTTCCTTTACTCAACTCTTGCAGTATAATTTAGAATACATTCTAGATTTTATCATTTCCAGTCCCTTAACTTTCTATCTTGTATACCCTTATAAAATCATTTCTATAGATGCCTCCTTTACAAGTTTCTCTAGTCTTTCCTCATACATCAGACCATAAAATTTGGGATCAACTTCTTGACTCTTATCTGCATTGCCTCCAGTGCTTGTGTATATCTCTTGTTTCTTGCCAACCAGAACTGGACACAGCACTTGAGGTGCAGTCTGACCAGTTGCTGTACTGTTTGATTAATCCTTCCTCTGACTTATTTTCTACTATTTTGCATATGTAGTTAAATATTCTATTGGCTTTGTCCTAGGTGTGACACCATCCTCATCCTAACCAATAAAATATTTAACGACATAGCCAAAGCAGTAGAATATAAGCCAGAGAAAGCCCATTAAAGTTGAACATAATAGTACACAACCTCAGGACCCCACGCTGAGCTTCGATTCCACATCCAATCCATCACCAAGGTTGCCCTCTTCCATTTCTAAAACATCACCCTCATTGCCACCGAAAATGTCTTCCTTAACTTTGTCACTGCCAGATTCAACTGTTTTAATGACCTGTTCACTGACCCCATAGGCTACATCCTACATCAGGAAAGTTGAAAAAACTTTCATTATGGACGTGTTAGTTTGCAACACCTAAAGCTCTGATTGGGTCCTCTTGATCACAAGACCTGATTGCTGATTGGTCCCATTGGAGGATAAGATATACCCAGCAGTTTCGCTGGAATGCGTAATTAGAACAGCCCTGCCTACGTAATCAGTGACTTTGCAAAGTGTAATTCGAGCCATTCTGACTGCCTACTTCAGACAGAATAGAGCTGACATGGAGCAGACAGGGCTCACTCTTACAGGTTAAGACCTTCTCCCACCCCTCCCAAACAAGTTCCTGACCCCACCGCCCAAGTGCCTGGCCTCCCCACAACCCCCCTCCCCAGCCCACGATTCTAACCTTCTTTTCCACCCCCCCGCAATTTTCTGACATTCCCCCCCACACACCCAAGTGCCTGACCTTCCCACCCCCCTAACCAACACCTGTCCTTCTCCTCCACCCCCCTCCCCACCGCCCAAGTTCCTTCACTCCCTGCCCAAGTTCCTGATCTCATCCCCTCCACCCCTCCACCACCGCCCCCCCCCGAGTTCCTGTCCTTCTCCCCCTGCCTGAGTTCCTCACTTTCTCTCCCTGCCCATTTAGCCCCCGCCTCCCCCGCACAGTTTCATGACATTCTCCACCCAACAAGTTCCTCACCTCTGGAGATGGGGCAATGTGTGTGGGTCACGGATTGTTAACAGGTTCATTGGGTGTAAAGTGAATAGTGACAGTGACGTGACTTCTGAATTTTGTCCAGTCTAATAATGTCACTTGCCACACAGACACACACACTGAGCTTTCCGAGAAATCAAACAAGTATAGAGGTAGGAGAGGGAGAACGTGGTGCGGGCGTAAAGGGGGTGGAGTTTGAAGAACGTGATCCTTGTTACCAATTGGTCCGTGTTCCCTCTCTCTCTCCCCTCCGATCTCCTCTCCCTGTCCCCTCTCTCTCTCTGCCTCCCCTCTCTCTCTGCCTCCCCTCTCTCTGCCTCCTCTCTCCCTGTCCCCTCTCGCTCTCTGCCTCCCCTCTCTCTCTGCCTCCCCTCTCTCTGCCTCCCCTCTCTCTGCTTCCTCCCAATCTCTCTCTGCTCCTCTCTCCTTCAGTCTTTCTCTCTGCCCCACTCTCTCACCCACTCTTCCTCTCTCTCTCTCTCTCTCACCCACTCTCTCTCACTCACTCTCTCTCTCTCTCTCTCTCTCTCTCACCCACTCTTCCTCTCTCTCTCTCACCCAATCTCTCTCTCTCTCACCCAGTCTCTCTCTCTCTCACCCACTCTCTCTCTTACTCAGTCTCTCTCTCTCTCTCTTTCTCTCTCTCACCCAGTCTCTCTCTCTCTCACCCAGTCTCTCTCTCTCACCCAGTCTCTCTCTCGCTCTCTCTCTCATCCACTCTCTCACTCTCTCTCTCAACCAATCTCTCTCTCGCTCTCTCTGCCCCCCACTCTCTCTTCCCCCCCCACTCTCTCTTACCCCACTCTCTCTCCCCCCCACTCCCCCCCACTCTCTCTTCCCCCCACTCTCTCTTCTCCCCCACTCTCTCTTCCCCCCCACTCTCTCTTGCCCCTCCACTCTCTCTTTCCCCCACCACTCTCTCTTCCCCCCACAACTCTCTCTTCCCCCCCACTCTCTCCCCCCAACTCTCTCTTCCTCCCCACTCTCTCTCCCCCCCCACTCTCTCTCCCCCCCACTCTCTCTCCCCCCCACTCTCTCTCCCCCCCACTCTCTCTCCCCCCCACTCTCTCTCCCCCCCACTCTCTCTCCCCCCACAACTCTCTCTTCCCCCCACAACTCTCTCTTCCCCCCCCCACTCTCTCTTCTCCCCACACTCTCTCTCCCCCCACACTCTCTCTCCCCCCACACTCTCTCTTCCCCCCCACTCTCTCTTCCCCCCCACTCTCTCTTCCCCCTCCACTCTCTCCCCCCCAAACTCTTTCTCCCCCCACACTCTTTCTCCCCCCCACACTATTTCTCCCCCCCACACTATTTCTCCCCCCCCCACACTATTTCTCCCCCTCCACACTCTTTCTCCCCCCCACACTCTTTCTTCCCACCCCACTCTTCCTCTCTCTCCCCTGCCCCACTCTTCCTCTCTCCCTCACCCCCTTTCCTCTCTCTCTCTCCCCCACACTCTTCCTCTCTCTCTCCCTCTCTATCCCACTCTCTCTCCCATCTCCGATTTCCTCTCTCAGAAATCCACGAAAATGTTCTTGTAGATAATCACAGCGATATTCTAGGCAAAAGTCCTGGAGGCTCCTTTAGTAAAGTCATTAATTTTCCGACAGGTGACCCAAAAGCCCCAGTAGCAGGCTCAGACACGAGCTCCAAGCTCGACCTCACTTCTGGCTTCCTCATATATCGAACTGCGCATGCGCAACCGGATTGAGTGCACTTGCGCAAAAAGGGGCGAGTCCACGGTGAGCAGGCGCAGAAAGACACAAAAATGTTCGTGCACATAATCACTCCATTCACTTATATAGCACCTTTCACAGCCTCGGGATGTTTTTCGGTCAGTGAAGTACTTTTGAAGTGTGGTCACTGTTGGAATATAAGTAAATGTGACCGCCAAATTGCACACATCAAGGTCCCACAAATAGCAATGAGGTAAGTGACCAGATAACCTGTAACAAACTCTAACTTTCAGAATTCTGCCACCTGCATCCTATCTCGTACAAAGCACCACTCACCTAACCTCTGTTTTTGTGGACCTCTAATATTCTTAGCCTTCAACATTAAAAAAAATCCTGAGAGTGCTGGAAATCGCAGCAGGTCAGGCAGCATCTGTGGAGAGAAAAAAGTCGACTCAAAATGTTAACTCTGTTTTTCTCGCCATAGATGCTACCTGACCCGCTGAGATTTCCAGCATACTCTGTTTTTATTTCCGATTCCAGCATCCGCAGCATTTTACCTTTGTGTTTAAAAAAAAAATCCCTATGGACTTCTGAGGGAGTATTACACCCCAAATGGCTTTTTTACTCTCTGATCTGATGTGTAGTTTCAGTTTAAAAACTATGTATGTAAGTATATATGTATGCGTGTATGTATGAGTGTATGTATATGTATCTGTGTATGTATATATGTATGAGTGTATGAGTGTGTGTGTGTATATATGTGTGTATATATATATATATATATATATCTATATATATGTATAGATATGTGTGTGTGTATGTCTCCGTTTTAAATGGCCGGCCCCTTATTCTAAGATCATGCCCCTTAGTTTTAGTCTCCCCCATCAGTGGAAACATCCTCTCTGCATCCATCTTGTCAAGACCCCTCTTAATCTTATACGTTTCGATAAGATCACCTCTCATTCTTCTGAATGCCAAATGAGTAGAGGCCCAACCTACTCAACCTTTCTTCATAAGTCAACCCCCTCATCTCCAGAATCAACCTAGTGAACCTTCTCTGAACTGCCTCCAAAGCAAGTATATCCTTTCGTAAATATGGAAACCAAAACTGCACGCAGTATTCCAAGTGCAGCCTCACCAATATCCTGTATAGCTGTAGCAAGACTTCCCTGCTTTTATACTCCATCCACTTTGCATAAAGGCCAACATTCCATTGGCCTTCCTGATCACTTGCTATACCTGCATACTATCTGTTAGCGTGAATGTTCTCTGCAAGAATCATTCGTCACTCCGGGTCGGTTCCATACATCAAAATGGTTTATTACGCCGGCGGGGAGATGAAGCCACTGGTTCATCCAGGCAACTCTCTCCACTGAACAAAGGATTTCATGGATTTTTATATGTTCTACAACAGTTTACTACAGTTACATCTGCCCATTTTGGCTGGACATAGCCAATCATATTGATTATAGATTACATATAGATTCAATTAGGCCAATAGAATTGGTCTCTAAACATCAGGTGGCTGCATGATCGCCTCATGTGTTACTAAGGGTTACTCATGGTCTTGTGACATTGTCCAGGCCCCTTTATCTTACTGTCCTTGGGTGCTGTCTTTGTGTAGTTTCCTTATCTCAATCCTGTTACAGGAGTACTATTATCCTTCTACCGGGACATCTTGTCTGGGGCCTGGAAGCCTGTTGATTAAACACATCTGCTGAGCTCATCTTTTCTGTGTATTCCTGTGTGAGAAACGGCAGTTATCAGTAACTAGGAATGTGGTCAATTCTGCTAGCTGTACTCCCTTAGTGCTTTGCTGAATCACTGGCAGCCATCTTTATATATATCCTGCCACCATTTTACACACACATATTTAATTCTAACATTACATATATATTTAATTCTAACATTATGCCACTGGTGCCTTTGCTCTATGGAAAACGCCCTTCAACAATCCCCCCTTGTAGGCCCCTTAAACCGACACTAATTTATACTGTTTATGTTTTCGTATCACCCGGTAATCCCTGCCTCAACGTGCTGGCCAGTCAAGCGAATTCAGGAGTCCCAGTTGCTTAGATCAAATTGATATAGTTCGAATCGCCCCTTTCGCCTGTCACACAGACTTCCTTGCTTATCTGAGCTTTGGTGCTAAACCTCCGTAGTTGTGCATAATATCTGCAGGACCGGCAAGCCATGACACCCCATGTTAATGCTAGAACTAGCTGTATTCTGACCAGTATATGTGATATATTTTGAATCCAGGGGTGGATGTTGACATTCATCCCCCAGTTCTAAACCCTCCTCCACCAACTCTTATCCTGCAGCTCTGTGTGGGTGTCTTTCTCCAGTATCTCAATCTTTGTCCGTAGTTGGTGGTAGAGTTTGACAGACTGGCCGACTCTGCGTCTTAGTTCCCTTAATACTTCAGCTAAATGGGGGATAGGGGCCTGCTCTGGCTCGTCATAGTCCTGCAGGTGATCATGGAGCTGATTGGTAATGTTAATGATTTCGGTACCTTGCCATCTAACTTGGATAATGCAGGCTTGCCCTATAGTAACGGGTCATAGGGGTGTAAAGCAGAAGTTTGGTTGAGGGATCTGGCATTGCAAGCTGTTATACTGCTAGGAGCGTTCCATGGTAGAGACACAGTATCTCCCTTTGCCTCCATACCCGTCGCAGGCAAAATGTGTGGGGGCAGGTACTATTTACAGAACGCATCCATCGGTTCAATTAAAACCACACTTATCTAATCCTCCCTGTCCCGCCGGGTGGAGACGCACCGTGATCTCGCCCCTCTGTTTGCACCCTGTCAGGGAGACGCCATATAGCGTGTTATCTTTACGGATAGCGGAGACTGCGGTTAAGTAGTAACGGAGGGAGGCATTGTCGCGTACGACCCCGATATTCTCCAGTTGATAAAGGGGAAATGGACCTGACTATAGGGATCATCAAGATGATCCCCACTCCGACAGCTTTGCCCATTTGGCAGTTGGGATCGCTGGGTATACTCTCGTTAGTCCCTTTAGAGTACAGTTATCCAGTGTCCCCTTCAGCTTGTGAGCTGTCTATCCAGTCTGGTACTCCCCCCTTTGGATCTGATCGAGGTTGTGTCGTATCTGTCCCACCATCCATAAACGATAGGCGTGACAGAGTTACCCCTGTCGGAGCTTTCCGGCATCTTCTTTTTCTCTGTCAATTAGGCGATTAATTGTTTTGGCATGTGTCTCGATTATTGAAATTCCATCTAGCTGTATCTCCATGCCTTCTCTTCCTAGGTCGGCTTGGTCTTTCTGATTCTGCTCTGCACACTCTAACAGTTCCCTCATCACCTCTTTAAATTGTTCCACCTTTTCATTCAGCCCTTGTATATCCAGTGAATTTACTATGGAGGTCCCGGTATTAAAACCGGTAGCAGCATCATTAACTATTCCTCTCTTATTCCTATGCACTTGCTCTTGTCCTCGAAACCTACTGGCGCCCATGGCATCGGCAGCGTGCTGCATTACAACCTTACTTAATACATTATACATATTCCTTGCCTGTTCCGTACAATATTCCGGCATTAGTATGCCTAAGATATTGATCAGAACAGCACAATTTCATGCTTAACATTATACATTAAAATAAGTTCTGTCCTTGCTCCAGTCCTTTGTTGCTGAGATACATATTCCATCAGTTAAATTAAACAAAGCCCCATAGTTCATGTAGTTATGTCTTTCCTGCATGTGCTATAATAGTCCGTCTGTATTATCCAGTGCTTGCGTGGGCCTTAAGGTTCCCAGTATCATGAGTCTCCAGAGTCGAAGTAGCTGCTGCGGTCCCATCTCGGTGAGTGTTTTATCTGCAAATTTTAAACAGATTCTGGTCGTCACCAAGTGTTAGAGGTTCTGGTCTACTCATCTTTTATCCATGCATGTCGAGGTCACTCTGTGAAATCGGAGGTAAGGGTTAGGTTGGGTTTGTGGACGCCACTTACCCACCGTGGGGTACATTGGCTCTATTGCCATCGGTGATGGTGCTATGGCTGCGCACTGCACTGTCCGTCTGGTCCCATTTAAAAAAATCTCTTCCAGCTTATTTATCTTAGCTTTTAACTTTTGAATTTGTTTTGTTTGTGTATCTATTTCTTTAGTTGTATCAGGCGAGTATTATTACATAGGCTAGTTCTATTTTATTTTTATTCTGACTATCCTACCATTTCCTCTATCTGTCAGGTGAGTATTCTATTAAGAAATCCAAATTAATAATGTTCAGCATAAAACAGCTGTCAATGGGAAGAGTTAACTCCTTTACAGGTTTCTAAGAAGGCCTGATGTCATTACGTGACTTCGCGTAATCATCCGAAATTTTTTCCAAGTCTTTGTACCTTCAAAACTTGCTTAGAAATTACGAATCCGTTAAAACAGCAGAAATCATTAGTAAAGCCGTCATAATAAAAGTCTTCTCATCAGGAAAGACAACATTTTAGATTAAACTCCAATTTTTTCTAAACTTCTAATTCAAGTACTTGCCAAAGATTTTTTTTTTAATTGCTTTAAAACAAGACCACACATTTTTAATGGCTATTTTGTTTACTGAAATCCAATTTTCACACAAGCTGGATACATTCCAACATTTCGGGTTTTTTTACGGTCCTGTTCACTAGGCAAATCTTGTGTTTTATTTCTCTCTCGGCACAAAATCTAAACTTCCGTGCCTGTTCCATTTTCTATAAGAATTTTAAAATTCAGTAAGATTTTCTAATTCTCAGTTTTTTTTTCTTTCTGTGCTGAGTTCGCATAGCTTAGATCTTTTCTCCTCGTTATTTTCAAAACCCTCCTGCTTGTTTAGACCGTTCGGGACTTTTCTTGATAAACAACGTCCATTTTGGAAATCTTTTCAAACGGCAGTGAAACTTTCTCGTAATTTAAAATCATTATCAATGGAGAGTGTCTTTTACCTCTCCAATTTTTTTTCCTTTTTCCAATTAAACCAATATCTTTTTCACAGCCAATATCAACTAGTATTTAGTAAGTTATGTCTTTTTCCATCGCAAACATTTTTTTTTCAGCACCTATTTAGTACGTTTCGTCTTTTTTTTCATTCAGATCTCCTTTCCTCAAATTAGGTGTTGTATTTTACACAGAGGGCTCATGTCTCCGTAAATTTGTTAATTTAAAATCATCAGACAATCGAAAACACTTTTTCTTTCAAATTCGTTCAATTTGTTTTCTTTCAAGATTGCGCCTTTATCTTTTTTTCGTCTTTTCCATAACTAGAACAGAATCTAGCACGTAGGCTTTGAAAGCTGCTTTTCGTTATCTCAAATGTTCCAGTTTCAAGACCATTACAATGTGCTTTGTTCTAAACTGCTAAAGCTTGCCGTTTTAAAATTTTTTTTTTCAAAGTCTCTTTTACACTTTCGCAGATAGCTCACCACTCCCCAGGAGTTTGACGTGATCCCTGAAGGCATTTCTAGATTGTTTCCAAATCTTTTAGTTTTATTTCTCTTTTTTTTAAAGAGATCAGATTTAATTTTTTTAGTTTGAATCTATCTCAGTATTTTGCTGTGCCTTCTCTTAATATTTCAAAATCCCAATTCAAATTTTGTACTGCCAATCTTTTATTTAAAACTCTTTTTACTGAGCTAGAAGCTTTCGCATCAAGGTTTTACACAAAGGAAAATGGGAGCGTACTTCCCCAGCCCGCAGCCTCGAGAGACCCACGCAGGCTTTTTTTAAAGGCATTACATCTTCCCTTCTCCATTCTTTATCTCATGCCTAGACTAAATTTATGTCTTTCAACCCAATGTAATCAATGATTGCGTGTTTTCTTTCGACAAGTAAGTGAGCGTGTCAAATAATTTTTTTTAAAACCACTGGGACCATGTATTTTTTTATCTTTTGCTCAACAAACCTATCCTTTGTGCATTTCCTAGCTCTGTAACTTACCATCTAAATAAATACACACCTGCATTTCTAACTTAAAATGTAATTCAATTCTAGGTTCACACATTCTTAAAACTTCCTACATACAGGACAAAACTGCAAAGGGTTAAAAAAAACTTTCACTCTCTTTGAAAAAGTGGGTGGAGCTAAAGCAGACAGCTCCATTTCTTTTCCAAACAGGCTTTCAGACACATGAAAAATTCATTCCGCAGTCAAAAATCACACAAGCACTCTCACTCAAAGACAGACATTCACAAAAGTCTCTCTTCATTCAACAAAGCTTATTGTTTGGCCGGCTCTATTTTTGGACCCATACATCACTTAAGATAGTCACTATCAGGTTTTTTTAATAAATTAATACATGATGTTAGATTAATACATGATTGATTTATTTTCTCTGTTAATTTTACATGGGCTCGAAGAATCAGAACCGAGGCCTTTTCTATTACTTTCTTTTGTTTCTCCGCCAGGTGGCGGGTAAGGGACCTTTCTGACCCCCACTCGAGTTTTGTTGGGTATGATTAGCTCGTTAGGAATCTTACTCTCAGAGGTCCGCTTTTACCCAGCGCGACTTGTAGTAGACTGACTCTAGCTACTGTCAGGTCACAAGTCTGCTATTCCACAAACGTATACAATTCTTGAAGCAGGTTTAAGCAATTCCTGCAGTGCCCTACGCCCCCTTAACGACTACCTACCACCGTTTTGCCTGTTGGTCCGACCCTTCTCACAGGTTGGATATTGCGTCGGCCTCTGGACACCACCTGGTCCCTTCCCCCCGGGATCTACTGCCATTTCCCTTACTGGGTCCAGGAGGTGTCGCTCGATCTCATGATCCTATGGTCTCAGGTGGGTTCTCTATGCCTACTTGATCCTGGCCATCACGTGGGACTAAGTCCTCTTAATTCAGGCTCAGGCTGGGTGTGTGAGACTGGACCATCCATCCATGTTGATCAACCTGTGCATTCACCTCCAGCACCCCGCTATATTTTTTTTACTCGGACTTATACGCACTCGGATTTTCCAGGGGTGTCCCAACGGCCTCTGCAATATCCTGCTGACTACACCATATCTTAGCGCGAATGTTCTCTGGAAGAATCACTCGTCACTCCGGGTCGGTTCCATACATAAAAACGGTTTATTACGCCGGTGGGGCGATGAAGCCACTGGTTCATCCAGGCACCTCTCTCCACTGAACAAAGGATTTCATGGATATTTATATGTTTTACAACAGTTTACTACAGTTACATCAGCCCATTTCGGCTGGACATAGCCAATCATATTGATTATAGATTACATATAGATTCAATTTGGCCAATAGAATTGGACTTTAAACATCAGGTGGCTGCATGATCGCCTCATGTGTTACTAAGGGTTACTCATGGTCTTGTGACATTGTCCAGGCACCCTTATCTTACTGTCCTTGGGTGCTGTCTTTGTGTAGTTTCCTTATCTCAATCCTGTTACAGGAATACTATTGTTCTATCCTTCTACCGGGACATCTTGTCTGGGGCCTGGAAGCCTGTTGATTAAACACATCTGCTGAGCTCGTCTTTTCTGTGTGAGAAATGACAGTTATCAGTAACTAGGAATGTGGTCAATTCTGCTAGCTGTACTTCCTTAGTGCTTTGCTGAATCACTGGCAGCTATCTTTATATATATCCTGCCACCATTTTACACACACATATTTAATTCTAACATTACATATATATTTAATTCTAACATTATGCCACTGGTGCCATTGCTCTATGGAAAATGCCCTTCAACACTATCCTTTTGTGTTTCATGCACAAGTACCCCCAGATCCCGCTGTACTGCAGCATTTTGCAATCTTTCTCCATTTAAATAATAACTTGCCCTTTGATTTTTTTCTGCCAAATGCATGACCTCACACTTTCCAACATTATATTCCATCTGCCAAATTTTTGCCCACTCACTTAGCCTGTCTATGTCCTTTTGCAGATTTTTTGTGTCCTCCTCACACATTGCTTTTCCTCCCAACTTTGTGTCATCGGCAAACTTGGCTACGTTACACTCAGTCCCTTCTTCCAAGTCGTTAATATAGATTGTAAAGAGTTGGGGTCCCAGCACTGATCCCTGTGGCACCCCACTAGTTACTGGTTGCCAACCAGAGAATGAATCATTCATCCTGACTCTCTGTTTTCTGTTAGTTAGCCAATCCTCTATCCATGCTAATATATATATGTGATATATTTGTGTGTATATGTGATATATTTATGTATATATGTGTGTATATGTTATATATTTATGTATATATGCATGTATATGTTATATAGTTACGTATGTATGCATGTATATGTGATATATTTATGTATATATGCATGTATATGTTATATTTATGTATCTATGCGTGTATGTTATATGTTTATGTATATATATGCATGTATATGTTATATGGTTGTATATATATATGCGTGTATATGTTATATGTTTATGTATATATGCATCTATGTGTTATATATTTATGTATATATGCGTGTATGTGTTATATATTTATGTATAAATGCGTGTATGTTTTCTATATTTATGTATGTATACATGTATATGTGATATATTTATGTATCTATGCGTGTATGTTATATGTTTGTGTATATATGCATGTATATGTTATATGTTTGAATATATATATGCGTGTATATGTTATATATTTATGTATATATGTGTCTATGTGTTATATATTTATATATATATGCATGTATGTGTTATATATTTATGTATAAATGTGTGTATGTGTTCTATATTTATGTAAAAATGCGTGTATGTGTTATATATTTATGTATATATGCGTGTATTTCATGAGTGTATATATATGTGTGTATGTCATGTGTGTGTACATATATATGTGCGTGTATGTCTTGTGCGTGTATATATATATGCGTGTATGCCATATGTATATATATGCATGTATGTTATGTATTTATGTGTGTATGCGTTATGTATATATATGTATATATGCGTGTAAGTGTTATGTGTATATATGTATATATGCGTGCAAGTGTTATGTGTATATATGTATTTATGCATGTAAGTGTTGTGTATAGATATATGTATATTTGCATGTATGTGTTGTGTATATGCATGTATGTGTTGTGTATATATATATATGCATGTATGTGTTATGTATATGTTATCTGCATGTATGCTATGTATGTTATCTATGCATGTGTGCTATGTATATGTAATATATGCATGTATGTGTTATGTATATATAATATATACATGTAGGTTATGTATGTGTGTATGTTATATGTTTGTGTATATATGCATGTATATGTTATATGTTTGAATATATATATGCGTGTATATGTTATATATTTATGTATATATGCGTCTATGTGTTATATATTTATGTATATATGCATGTATGTGTTATATATTTATGTATAAATGTGTGTATGTGTTCTATATTTATGTAAAAATGCGTGTATGTGTTATATATTTATGTATATATGCGTGTATTTCATGAGTGTATATATATGTGTGTATGTCATGTGTGTGTACATATATATGTGCGTGTATGTCGTGTGCGTGTATATATATATGCGTGTATGCCGTATGTATATATATGCATGTATGTTATGTATTTATGTGTGTATGCGTTATGCATATATATGTATATATGCGTGTAAGTGTTATGTGTATATATGTATATATGCGTGCAAGTGTTATGTGTATATATGTATTTATGCATGTAAGTGTTGTGTATAGATATATGTATATTTGCATGTATGTGTTGTGTATATGCATGTATGTGTTGTGTATATGTATATATGCATGGACGTGTTATGTATATGTTATCTGCATGTATGCTATGTATGTTATCTATGCATGTGTGCTATGTATATGTAATATATGCATGTATGTGTTATGTATATATAATATATACATGTAGGTTATGTATGTTGTTATATATTATATATGTATATACGCGTGTGTTATATATTATATATGCATATATGTGTAATTATGTTGGAATGTATGTATATGGCATATATATATTATATATGTGCAGTACCTTCTTCCCGCCTCCAGGAAGGCGATGTTTTGGGAAGGCAAAAGGTTTCCAGAGGACGGGCAGCCCTTTCCCTTTGTATGAAACAAAGGAGCGGGCGCGGTGAATTGAGCAGGAGCGGGAGCTGGCGGCGAGGCTGAGTCCGCCCCCAAGACCGCACTTTAGTTGTATTTAGTCGGACCGGGCCTGAGGCCGCTCAGTTAACTCGCTACTGCTCGCCATGGAGGGCGACGTTCTGGACATGCTGGATGCTCTGGGGTAAGTGTGTGGCGCTTCCATTTCACTCCCAAATAAGAGGGCCCGCTTGACCGTTACTGGCAACTTCTTGCCGGGCGCCGGTGTGTTGGGGTTTAATTTATTGATAAAAATGAAGATGAAAAGAAATCGAGTGAGTGATAACCCCCAGAATGACGCTCATTTTATTTTTTTTAAGAGCACTAAGTTCATAGAATTACATTGAATTTACATCCGGCCCAGGTGGTCTCTGCTGGTGTATTGTGCACCATTTGAACCTCCTGCCACTTTATTTCATCTCATCCCATCAACATATCCTTCTAAACCTTTCTCCCCCATGTGTTTATCTCAATTCCCCTTAAATGCATCTATGCTAGTCGCCTCAACTACTAATGGGGGCATGTTCCACATTCTCCCCAATACAAAAGCAAAATACTGCGGATGCTGGAAATCTGAAATAAAAACACAAAATGCTGGAAATACTCAGCAAGTCAGGCAGCATCTGTGGAGAGAGAAACAGTTTAGTTTCAGGTCGATGACCTTTCGCTCTGAGGAGAGGTCATTGACCTGAAATGTTGACTGTTTCTCCACGGATGCTGCCTGACCTGCTGAGTATTTGCTGCATTTTCTGTTTTTATTTCACATTCTCACCACTCTCTTGAGCAAAGAAGTTCGTTCAGTACTATAAAATGTCTGGGATCTTGTGCAAAATCTAAGCCAACACTTCAGTGCCTTACTGATGAGTGCTGCACTGTCGGAGGTGCCATCTTTTGGATGAGAAGTGTCAGCTGTAATTTTTTTTCTCTAGTAACCAGTGGGGCTTGATTCCACAACTGACTGATCCAAGGCTGACGCCTAATTTAAAAA
This sequence comes from Pristiophorus japonicus, assembly GCF_044704955.1. Lineage (NCBI taxonomy): Eukaryota > Metazoa > Chordata > Chondrichthyes > Pristiophoridae > Pristiophorus > Pristiophorus japonicus. The sequence goes on along the minus strand of NC_091980.1, from coordinate 198,781,496 downwards.
AAAATCAGTTTCCTCTATTTACTCTTGCTCTCCCTTTTCTCTTACTCTTGCTCTCTACACTTGTTTGTTCTGTTTGCGCTCATGCACTCTCTATTCCCCTTGCACCCTATCCCCCGGCCCCACCGCCACAATTAAGCAGTTCATAAATGTGAAATTTGGTTCAGTGAAAAAAAATCATTCTGCATCTTGTTTTTAAATCAGCTGTGACTGATGGAAAGAAAGACTTGCATTTATATAGCAACTTTCACAACCACCCTCCGCGGATGTCCAAATCACTTCACAGCCAATGAATGTACAATGTAGTCACTGTTGTAATAATAATCTATAACTTCACCCTGCCAACATTACTCAAAATGGTCCCTTGAGACACAAACCAGGTCAGGATAGGCACACTCTCTAATTGTATTACTTGATGCTTTTCAGGAATTAAATGGCCATAATGTAAGAATTTTATTCACCCACCATGAGGTTCTACTGAAATCCTTAAAAGGCATTAAAAAAACATGCATGAACATTTTATATCCACCATTACTCTTTACTGAAGTTGCAGTGATAATGGGGCTTGTAATTTCCACCTTTAATCTCAAGTAGATTTCAGTTATGTACAGTAAAGATTGCAGTATTATATGCACTATAAGATAGAGTGCATAAGGCTGTAATTTCCAGTGTTGTGATTCTAACCTTTTGTAAAAAAGTTCAGAGTAACTACATACGTTTCTGGTATCCTAGTTAAAATAACTTGTGAAAATTTCTGCTACAGCTCTACTTACTTCTAAACAATAACTTTTATTTATATAGCGCCTTTAATGTAGTAAAACGTCCCAATATACTTCTACCCTAACTTCCTTACAGAAGAAGGTAAGTTCCTTCCCTGTAGTGTATAATCCCATCTAGTTGTGGAATTTTTAAGTCCCTGGGAAAATTAAACAAAATTATTCCTATAGTATTCTAGAGACTGTATATTTCAGTTTATAAATCCCTTCAACTGATGTCAGCAATGTGCATCATACAATGTGCATCATACAATCGAACAGTGTTTGACATTCAGGGCACAAACAGATGTTGAAGAACGCTTGGTTATGGAGCCCATAGCTAAGATCGGTTTGAGTGGCGTACTTGACATCCAAAGTTACATGTCTATAGAAGGTCATGAAAATACAATTTGGGGGAATTTAGATTTTTCCTACAAGTTCGATTTTTTTTTTGAAAAAATGTTTGAACACCTACAATTAACTGATGTACTTTATGCTGCCAATGTTTTTCCCTTTGATTTGGATGTAATGACTTTGTATGCAGTACTACAATGCATTTTGTGTTGGTCCTGATGCCATATGAGTATTCAAGTACACTCACAGTTTTGTTAGCGACTGAGCTCTATTTCCCTTAATTTGGATCTGTTCTAAACTCTATAGTGAAAATTTAGAAAAATCTTTTAAAATTTTGTGACATTTTCCTCCTTTGCTTTCCTCCTTTCCTCCTTTGTTACTTTCATTGGACCTTGGTTTTGCAAATATTGTGAACATTACCAGAGAATGCCTGTGTTCCCTTTGCCCAATTTTCTTGTCTCATCTGGATTTTGAAGATCAATTTGACTTTACTTTTGCAGGTCTCCTAATCGTCTGCCCGCGATTATTCCTGCTTTATAAATGTTTCTATTTGTCCAATTAGACCCACGTTTTGATATTCACTTTCTACTCTATTAATCATTAAATGGTATCTCCAATTTATTTTTGATACAGGTACAGTGGACCCTTATTAGAAGAAGAAGCTCTTTTGAAAGCAGTTGAGACTGGGCCGTCTTCTCCTGAATTTACTGAACTCTGCGTGTGGTTATCTTCACAGATTAAAATGTTGTGTAATTTGGAAGAAAGTATAAACGCTACTACCAGTAAGTACCATCTAGAATCAGAACACTGCTTTCCCCCTTGATCTTTCCCTCTCCCAAGAAAAAAGTTACTGAAACCAGACAGGTTTGTTTGTTCCATGGCCCTGCAAATTCCTCTAAAATAGGTTTCCGACAAGCAGAAGATGGGAAGTGGTGTTCCACAAGGATCAGTGCTGTGACCACTGTTGTTCACAATTTAAGAACATAAGAAATAGGAGCAGGAGTAGACCATACGGCCACTCGAGACTGCTCTGCCATTCAATATGATCATGGCTGATCTGATCATGGACTCAGCTCCACTTCCCTGCCTGCTCCCCACAACCCTTTATCCCCTTATCACTCAAGAAACTGTCTATTTCTGTCTTAAATTTATTTAATGTCCCAGCTTCCACAGCTCTCGGAGGCAGCGAATTTCACAGATTTACAACCCTCTGAGAGAAGAACTTCCTCCTCATCTCTGTTTTAAATGGGCGGCCCCTTATTCTAAGATCATACCCTCTAGTTCTAGTCTCCCCCATCAGTGGAAACGCATGGCAGATGCAGTGTAATGTGGATAAATGTGAGGTTATCCACTTTTTGGTGGCAAAAACGCAAAGACAGAATATTATCTGAATGGTGGCAGATTAGGAAAAGGGAAGGTGCAATGAGACCTGGGTGTCATGGTTCATCAGTCATTGAAAGTTGGCATACAGGTACAACAGGCGGTAAAGAAGGCAAATGGTATGTTGGCCTTCATAGCTAGGGGATTTGAGTATAGGAGCAGGGAGGTCTTACTGCAGTTGTACAGGGCCTTGGTGAGGCCTCACCTGGAATATTGTGTTCAGTTTTGGTCTCCTAATCTGAGGAAGGACATTCTTGCTATTGAGGGAGTGCAGCGAAGGTTCACCACACTGATTTCCGGGATGGCTGGACTGACATATGAGGAGAGACTGGATCAACTGGGCTTTTATACATTGGAGTTCAGAAGAATGAGAGGGGATCTCATAGAAACATACGAGATTCTGACCGGACGGGACAGGTTAAATGCGGGTAGATTGTTCCCGATATTGGGGAAGTCCAGAACCAGGGGACACAGGCTTAGGATAAGGGGTAGGCCATTTAGGACTGAGATGAGGAGAAACTTCTTCACTCAGAGTTGTTAACCTGTGGAATTCCCTACCGCAGAGAGTTGTTGATGCCAGTTCATTGGATATATTCAAGAGGGAGTTCGATATGGCCCTTACGGCTCAGGGGATCAAGGGGTATGGAGAGAAAGCAGGAAAGGGGTACTGAGGGAATGATCAGCCATGATCTTATCGAATGGTGGTGCAGGCTCGAAGGGCCGAATGACCTACTCCTGCATCTATTTTCTATGTTTCTATGCATAATCACTTTTTGTGTTTCATGCACAAGGACCCCCAGGTCCCTCTGTACTGCAGCACTTTGCAATTTTTCTCCATTTAAATTATAATTTGCTTTCATATTTTTTTCTGCAAAGTGATAACCTCACATTTTCCCACATTATACTCCATCTGCCAAAATTTTGCCCACTCACTTAGCCTGTCAATATCCCTCTGCAGATTTTTTGTATCCACACAACTTGCTTTCCCACCCATCTTTGTATCATCAGCAAACTTGGCTACATTACACTCTGTCCCTTCGTCCAAGTCATTAATATAGATTGTAAATAGTTAGAGTCCCTGCGGCACCCCACTAGTTATTGTTTGCCAACTGGAAAATGACCAGTTTATCTCGACTCTCTGTTTTCTGTTAGTTAGCCAATCCTCTATCCATGCTAATATATTACCCCCAACCCCGTGAACTTTTGTCTTGAGCAGTAACCTTTTATGTGGCACCTTATCGAATGCCTTCTGGAAATCCAAATACACCAAATCCACTGGTTCTCCCTTATCCACCGTGCTCGTTACATCCTCAAAGAACTCCAGCAAATTTGTCAAACATGATTTCTCTTTCATAAAACCATGCTGACTCTGCTTAATTGAATTATGCTTTTCTAAATGCCCCGCTACTGCTTCTTTAATAATGGACTTCAGCATTTTCCCAACAACAGATGTTAGGCTAACTGGTCCATAGTTTCCTGCTTTTTGTCTGCCTCCTTTTTTAAATAGGGGCCGTACATTTGCGGTTTTCCAATCCGCTGGGACTGCCCCAGAATCCAGGGAATTTTGGCAGATCACAACCAATGCATCCATTATCTCTGCAGCCACTTTTAAGACCCTAGGATGTAAGCCATCAGGTCCAGGGGACTTGTCTGCCTTTAGTCCCTTATTTTACTGAGTACTATTTCTTTAGTGATAGTGATTGTATTAAATTCCTCCCTCCCTATAGCCCCTTGATTATCCACTATTGGAATGTTTTTAGTGTCTTCCACCGTGAAGACCAATACAAAATATTTGTTCAACATCTCTGCCATTTCCCTGTTCTCCGTTATTAATTCCCCAGTCTCATCCTCCAGGGGACCAACATTTACTTTAGCCACTCTTTTCCTTTTTATGTACCTGTCGAAACTCTTACTATCTGTTTATATATTTCATGCTAGTTTACTTTCATAATCTATCTTCCCCCTCTCTATCATTTTTTTTTAGTCGTTCTTTGCTGGTTTTTAAACGTTTCCCAATCCTCTGGCCTCCCACTAGTCTTGGCCACATTGTAAGCACTTGTTTTCAATTTGATACCATCCTTTATTTCCTTGGTTAGCCACGGATGGTTATCCCTTCTCTTATAGTTTTTCCTTCTCAGTGGGATATATTTTTGTTGCGAGTTATGAAATATCTCCTTAAATGTCTGCCACTGCTAATCAACCGTCCCATACTTTAATCTATTTTTCCCAGTCCACTTTAGCCAACTCTGCCTTCATACTTTTGCAGTCTGCTTTGTTTAAGCCAGGACACTGGTTTGAGATCCAACTTTTTCACCCTCCAACTGAATTTGAAATTCAACCATGTTATGGTCACTCATACCTAGAGGATCCTTTTCTCAGATCATTTATTAATCCTGTCTCATTACACAGTACCAGATCTAAGATAGTCTGCTCCCTGGTTGATTCCGCAATGTACTGTTCAAGGAAACTATCCCGGATACACTCTGAACTCTTCCTCAAGGCTACCCTTTTGCTTTGTCCAATCAATAGGAAGGTTCGCCCATGATTATTGCCATTCCTTTTTTACAAGCCTCCATTATTTCTTGATTTATATTCCATCCAACATTGTAGCTACTGTTAGGGGGCCTATAGACTACACCCACCAGCGACTTTTTCCCCTTATTATTCCTTATCTCCACTCAAACTGATTCAACATCTTGATCTTCTGAGCCAATATCGTTTCTCACTAATGCACTTTTATTAACACTGCTACCCCACCTCCTTTTCCTTTCTGTCTGTCCTTCCGAATTGTCAAATACCCCAAAATATTTAGTTCCCAGTCCAGGTCACCTTGCAACCACATCTCTGTAATGGCCATCAGATCATACCCATTTGTATCTATTTGTGCCGTCAGCTCATTCTAGCGGAAAGGATAAATAGGGTGGTCACTCACGGACTTTAAACTCAAATGAGGGTGTCGGGAGGGCTCAGGTGGAAATTGAAGTACAAAATGGTTCAAAAACAAACTAAAGGGAAGAGAGTAGAGTAACAGTCTGACATTGTGCTTTAGGCTAAACGATGTAAAGTGATTGAACCAGGAGAGAGAAATAAGAAACGTGAGTAAAACATTAGAACTGAAAGACAGACTGCGGTGTGTGGCCTAAATAAGCGTTATTTATACAACCAGACAGAGTATAAGGAATAAATTGATTGAACTGCAGGCGCGAATTCAAATTGGAAGCCATGACATGGCAACCATCATGGAGTCATAGCTGCAAGACAGTGAGGACTGGGAACTAAATTTTCCAGGTTATAAAGTCTACAGGAATGGAAAATGGCAGAGTGGGAGGAGCACCCTCAGTGGTTAAGGATTAAATGACTTCAATGATGAGAGGATATAAAGAGAGGGAAGCATGCAGTGGAGACTTTATGGATAGAATTAAGTAATAGCAAAGGGATTTTAAGACTGTCGTGGGAGTTGTGTATTGGCCTCCTGGTAGCAACTGTGAAGTGCTAAATTGTATAAATGCAGAGATTAGACAAGCATGTAACAAAGTCAGAGTGGTTTTAATGAGGGATTGTAACTTTCATATACATTGGGATAAGTACCCATTGGAAAGGTAGCGATTCTCGAGTGTGTCCGGGATAGTTTTCAGCAACAACACATCCTAGAGGCAACAAAGGGGAGAAAGCCATATTAGATTTAGTAATGAGTAATGAGTCAGATTTACTTAACAGCCAAACTGTGTATGAACGTTTATCCAATAACGTACATAACGGGGGTGGGGGAAATTGCGGTCAGAGGCTTCCTTCGTACAAATGCCTTCAACCCTAAAAAAAATCTACGAAAGTACCTGGTGGTACCGGAGGAACGCAAGATCCCAGTCGGAGGCCTAGATTCGCTGCGTAGCTTATGGGGAGATGACTTCAAGGTACATGCGTACGTACAAGCTGGAGTCACGTGGGTCTGGACCACCAATCACTATGTAGTATTCTCATTGATAAAAATGGGAACTCTGTGCGAGTTCCCTTTACTATCAACGAGAAAAAACCCTGAACACTGAAACACAGCATAATAAATAAAAAACCTTACATATTTAAATTTAAATGTTTTAGAAAAAAAAAATATTTAAGGGAATGTTTTTAACGTGTTTTAATAGTGTTAAAAATAAACTTATCTTAATGGACATGGTTTTTAATCTAAAAATGAGTGTATAAATTTAATTTTTATATGTTTTAAAACTCTTACGCTGGTAAAATTAAGCTATAGAAACATAGAAAATGGGTGCAGGAGTAGGCCATTCGAGCCTGCACCGCCATTCAATGAGTTCATGGCTGAACATGCAACTTCAGTACCCCATTCCTGCTTTCTCGCCATACCCCTTGATCCCCCTAGTAGTAAGGACAACATCTAACTCCTTTTTGAATATATTTAGTGAATTGGCCTCAACAACTTCCTGTGGTAGAGAATTCCACAGGTTCACCACTCTCTGGGTGAAGAAGTTTCTCCTCATCTCGGTCCTAAATGGCTTACCCCTTATCCTTAGACTGTGACCCCTGGTTCTGGACTTCCCCAACATTGGGAACATTCTTCCTGCATCTAACCTGTCTAAACCCGTCAGAATTTTAAATGTTTCGATGAGATCCCCTCTCATTCTTCTGAACTCCAGTGAATACAAGCCCAGTTGATCCAGTCTTTCTTGATATGTCAGTCCCGCCATCCCGGGAATCAGTCTGGTGAACCTTCGCTGCACTCCCTCAATACAAGAATGTCCTTCCTCAAGTTAGGAGACCAAAACTGTACACAATACTCCAGGTGTGGACTCGCCAAGGCCCTGTACAACTGTAATAACACCTCCCTGCCCCGGTACTCAAATCCCCTCGCTGTGAAGGCCAACATGCTATTTGCTTTCTTAACTG
>NC_091980.1:196569111-196571611 GCF_044704955.1 Pristiophorus japonicus | reverse complement strand
AGACAGAGCGCGAGAGAGAGAGACAGAGCGCGAGAGAGAGAGACAGAGCGCGAGAGAGAGAGACAGAGCGCGAGAGAGAGAGACAGAGCGCGAGAGAGAGAGACAGAGCGCGAGAGAGAGAGACAGAGCGCGAGAGAGAGAGACAGAGCGCGAGAGAGAGAGACAGAGCGCGAGAGAGAGAGACAGAGCGCGAGAGAGAGAGACAGAGCGCGAGAGAGAGAGACAGAGCGCGAGAGAGAGAGACAGAGCGCGAGAGAGAGAGACAGAGCGCGAGAGAGAGAGACAGAGCGCGAGAGAGAGAGACAGAGCGCGAGAGAGAGAGACAGAGCGCGAGAGAGAGAGACAGAGCGCGAGAGAGAGAGACAGAGCGCGAGAGAGAGAGACAGAGCGCGAGAGAGAGAGACAGAGCGCGAGAGAGAGAGACAGAGCGCGAGAGAGAGAGACAGAGCGCGAGAGAGAGAGACAGAGCGCGAGAGAGAGAGACAGAGCGCGAGAGAGAGAGACAGAGCGCGAGAGAGAGAGACAGAGCGCGAGAGAGAGAGACAGAGCGCGAGAGAGAGAGACAGAGCGCGAGAGAGAGAGACAGAGCGCGAGAGAGAGAGACAGAGCGCGAGAGAGAGAGACAGAGCGCGAGAGAGAGAGACAGAGCGCGAGAGAGAGAGACAGAGCGCGAGAGAGAGAGACAGAGCGCGAGAGAGAGAGACAGAGCGCGAGAGAGAGAGAGACAGAGCGCGAGAGAGAGAGACAGAGCGCGAGAGAGAGAGACAGAGCGCGAGAGAGAGAGACAGAGCGCGAGAGAGAGAGACAGAGCGCGAGAGAGAGAGACAGAGCGCGAGAGAGAGAGACAGAGCGCGAGAGAGAGAGACAGAGCGCGAGAGAGAGAGACAGAGCGCGAGAGAGAGAGACAGAGCGCGAGAGAGAGAGACAGAGCGCGAGAGAGAGAGACAGAGCGCGAGAGAGAGAGACAGAGCGCGAGAGAGAGAGACAGAGCGCGAGAGAGAGAGACAGAGCGCGAGAGAGAGAGACAGAGCGCGAGAGAGAGAGACAGAGCGCGAGAGAGAGAGACAGAGCGCGAGAGAGAGAGACAGAGCGCGAGAGAGAGAGACAGAGCGCGAGAGAGAGAGACAGAGCGCGAGAGAGAGAGACAGAGCGCGAGAGAGAGAGACAGAGCGCGAGAGAGAGAGACAGAGCGCGAGAGAGAGAGACAGAGCGCGAGAGAGAGAGACAGAGCGCGAGAGAGAGAGACAGAGCGCGAGAGAGAGAGACAGAGCGCGAGAGAGAGAGACAGAGCGCGAGAGAGAGAGACAGAGCGCGAGAGAGAGACAGAGCGCGAGAGAGAGAGACAGAGCGCGAGAGAGAGAGACAGAGCGCGAGAGAGAGAGACAGAGCGCGAGAGAGAGAGACAGAGCGCGAGAGAGAGAGACAGAGCGCGAGAGAGAGAGACAGAGCGCGAGAGAGAGAGACAGAGCGCGAGAGAGAGAGAGACAGAGCGCGAGAGAGAGAGACAGAGCGCGAGAGAGAGAGAGACAGAGCGCGAGAGAGAGAGACAGAGCGCGAGAGAGAGAGACAGAGCGCGAGAGAGAGAGACAGAGCGCGAGAGAGAGAGAGACAGAGCGCGAGAGAGAGAGACAGAGCGCGAGAGAGAGAGAGACAGAGCGCGAGAGAGAGAGACAGAGCGCGAGAGAGAGAGAGACAGAGCGCGAGAGAGAGAGACAGAGCGCGAGAGAGAGAGACAGAGCGCGAGAGAGAGAGACAGAGCGCGAGAGAGAGAGAGACAGAGCGCGAGAGAGAGAGAGACAGAGCGCGAGAGAGAGAGAGACAGAGCGCGAGAGAGAGAGACAGAGCGCGAGAGAGAGAGACAGAGCGCGAGAGAGAGAGACAGAGCGCGAGAGAGAGAGACAGAGCGCGAGAGAGAGAGACAGAGCGCGAGAGAGAGAGAGACAGAGCGCGAGAGAGAGAGACAGAGCGCGAGAGAGAGAGACAGAGCGCGAGAGAGAGAGACAGAGCGCGAGAGAGAGAGACAGAGCGCGAGAGAGAGAGACAGAGCGCGAGAGAGAGAGACAGAGCGCGAGAGAGAGAGAGACAGAGCGCGAGAGAGAGAGACAGAGCGCGAGAGAGAGAGAGACAGAGCGCGAGAGAGAGAGAGACAGAGCGCGAGAGAGAGAGAGACAGAGCGCGAGAGAGAGAGAGACAGAGCGCGAGAGAGAGAGAGACAGAGCGCGAGAGAGAGAGAGACAGAGCGCGAGAGAGAGAGAGACAGAGCGCGAGAGAGAGAGAGACAGAGCGCGAGAGAGAGAGAGACAGAGCGCGAGAGAGAGAGAGACAGAGCGCGAGAGAGAGAGACAGAGCGCGAGAGAGAGAGAGACAGAGCGCGAGAGAGAGAGACAGAGCGCGAGAGAGAGAGAGACAGAGCGCGAGAGAGAGAGAGACAGAGCGCGAGAGAGAGAGAGACAGAGCGCGAGAGAGAGAGACAGAGCGCGAGAGAGAGAGAGACAGAGCG
>NC_091980.1:194963579-195059179 GCF_044704955.1 Pristiophorus japonicus | reverse complement strand
GCTCCTAAAAATCAGGCGCGAATCATGTGGAAACTTGGGCCCAATAAAACACAACTCAGTGCCATCAATAACCATTGACATTTTGTCCCCAAAACACATTTGGACTCACAAACAGTACAGGGTCTAAAACAGACCCTAGTTCATTGAGTACAAACCCCATAAATAGGTCATTTTATCAATATTGTTCTGTATTACAATGGGTTTCAGTTAACTTTTCATTGATCGCAGTAATTATTTAGCAACAAGATCTCCAATGATTTTAACAATAAAGGTGCATAGATATCATAGTGCAACAGCCATAGCTTTGACTAAAAGTACAATATTTGGCTTTGTTTCCATCTGATGAAATTCCTCTATCATCACTGCTCATTCTTTTATCTTCTTGATGCTGAGGAAAACATACAATATCAGCCATTATCTCAATCTTATGGCAGTTTGAGTATAGCTGTTTTTGTCGACTAACCTACTGATCTGTCTCATCAGTTGGCACATATCTAAAGTGCTAAACTTTATTAAGTAATCAGAGTTTTGAAGGCACGTACAATACAGTGAAACCTACACTTACAGTCACCTTGATTAAATGTTGACACGTGTCGTCCCGACCAACAGCTAATAGGCACAGAGTGAAGAGACAAATTTGAATGTGTGAACAGAAAAACCAAACCCCTGCATTTACTATTAAATAAAGGAGAGAGGATGAACAAAAAGAAAGTCAAGATGGGAAGAAGATGAAGGTACAATAATTATTTTTTTCAAAATCAATAAACCAGCCCCCTTTAAGCAGTTTACAATAGAAGCTAACCCTTAGAGAACAATCACCTCTGTATTGTGCCACCCAATTACACCTCAATAGAACAGTCAGGACTCTGCATTATCCAGAGCTCAGAGGTTACAGAGGCAGGCCAACTACAAGTTGCTCCATGGAGGGGCATTAAACATCAGAAGAAAACATTCCTTCACAATGGGGTATCTGCGGGATAATGCAGCCATTTCGTCTGTACTCCAATTAACCAAGCGCCCATTTCTGAACAGAAAATGTACTTCACATCACTTTTGATCCACTGTTACAGTTTTGGGGGCTTTTCTCTCTTTCTTATCTTAAATTATCTTGGCTCATGTACCTTACCTCACTTTCACAGGTGAGGCCCAACTCTCCATATCTTTCACATTGTCCGTCCTTACCTTGAAATCTAGATAAGCTTTTAATAATGAGCCTTGGAAAGTGAACAGCAACCCTTTCTGGTAATTGCATTAGTTACTGGACCTATTTTATATTTCCATTAGAATCTTTGTATGTGATAAAGCATCACATTGGGCCATACTTTTAAGTACTAAGTATACAACAAAGGATTAACAGGCATATAACAGTCATAAAATATAGTTAAATATTTTCAGTGGATATCCTTCCACCTAGCTTCAATGGACAAAATTATAAAAAGATTGACATTCGAAGAACCCTTTATAAATGACTTACAAATAATCAGCAGTGATTCTGTCTGCTGACTTTTTTTTATATGTAGGAGCATAAATAGGTTATCCTGTTTCTTGGAACTTCAAACTGATTTATCTCTCTCTCGCAGAAGTTTCAAACTGATCCGTTCTTCTCAAACAGACTCTCTTATTTAGAACAAATCAGCTGTTCCTTATATTTCAGAAATTCTGTCACTACTAGAGCAGGTCAAAGGCTGGCTATTACACAAGAACACAAGAAATAGGAGCAGGAGTAGGCCAATTGACCCCTCGAGCCTGCTCTGCCATTTAATAAGATCATAGCTGATCTGATCATGGACTCGGCTCCACTTCCCTGCCAGCTTCCCATTACCCTTTATTCCCTTATCGCTCACAAATCTGTATCTCCGCCTTAAATATATTCAATGACCCAGCTTCCACAGCTCTCTGGGGCAGAGAATTCCACAGATTTACAAACCTCTGAGAAGAAATTCCTCCTCATCTCAGTATTAAATGGGTGGTTCCTTATTCTGAGAGTATGCCCCCTAGTTTTAATTTCCTCCCATGAGTGGAAATATCCTGTCTGCATCCACCTTGTCAAGCCCCCTCAGTATCTTATGTCCCTGCTGCCGGTGCTGTTCCCTCCTCGGTCGGCCTCTAGGGTTTATGGGGTAGACGTAGAGAAAATATTTCCACTTGCGAGTGAGACCAGAACTAGGGCGCTATAAATATAAGATAGTCACTAATAAATCTAATAGGAATTTAGGAGAAACTTTTTTTACCCAGAGAGTGGTGAGAATGTGGAGTAGTTGAGGCCACTAGCAAAGATGCATTTGAGGGGAAGCTAGATAAATATATGAGGGAGAAAGGAATAGAAGGATATGTTAATGGGGTTAGATGAAGGGTGGGAGGAGGCTTGTCTGGACCATGAACCTGTTGGGTGGAATGGCCTGTTCCTGTGCTGTAAATACAATGCAAATGGGTGTGTTACAATATACTGGTGGTTGGATGAGGGTTGTGGCAATGTTGGGAGTGTAATGCTATAGTATAATCTTGCGTCCTGGGGCGAGAAGCTCCATTTTTGTTGCATGCTTAACGCCAACTTAACGCCCAGTTTACCACTGAAATGATGTATAACGCCCAAATATCGTCCATTTTGGCACAAAATGGAAACCGACGTGCATTTTTAGGAAACTTATCGGCGAGCATTACTTTCCCCATGTACCGGGAAAAAATATTACCACTCGCCACATTTTTTGGGCGGAATCATCAGAATGGGTGAAATCAACGCCCATAATATCGCCCAGCGTTAATTTCCGCACTGATTCAATAATGCCGCCTGCCCACTTTTTTTGTCGTAAAGAGCATATTTACCGAAACTAGCGGCCATGAGATCGCCCAGCATCAATTTCACCACCTCGCACACATATCGCCCACAATATCGCTCGCCCATAAAACCGCCCAGAAAAAGTGAAACTAACCAGAACTAATCACAGCGTTATGGATGCTATGTTCTAGATCACTTAAAAGGCTGCTGTGCTTCAACCTCGACGGAGTTCGGACGTACTCTGCAGGTCGTTGGAGTTGATGTGAACATCTCTACAAACATCTTGACCACACTGTGACCAATTGGAATTGAATAGGTGTCTTTGTCGGGACATTCCTTGCTTGTGACCAATCGGTGGAAAACAGAAAGCTACTGCAATGGGGCCTTTCCTTTCTCACCCTCTCTTGGTGACCAATTACATGCAGCAGACTCAAGATCGCTGAAGGAACGCTCCAATGCATTATGTGCCCAATGTAAGACATGACAGACAGATGAGGAGGACCAGACATTACAACCCCCGCAAGTACAAGGAGAAGCATTCTTGCCTCGACTTACCCCACACCACCTGCCTTCGGAGACTGCGCTTCCACAAAGAGGTTCTCACTGAGGTATGCCAGCTGATAAGGGCAGATCTGCAGCCTGCCAGCACCATTAGTACTGCACTGTCCGTCGAGGTCAAAGTCACCGCGGCACTGTCGTTCTACGCCTCGGGTTCTTTTCAGGCCACAGCTGGAGACATTTGCGGACTGTCTCAGCATGCCACACATCGCTGCATTAGACAGGCCACTGAAGTCCTATTTGCACACAGGAGGGACTTGATCAGCTTCTCTATGACCAGGGAGGCACAGAGTGAGAGGGCTGTAGGATTCTCCAGAATTGCAAACTTCTCCAAGGTGCAGGTACAATAGACTGTACACACAGCGCGATGCAGGCACCTTTTCAGGATGCAGAGGTTTTCAGGAACCGCAAGGGATTCCACTCTCTGAATGTCCAACTGATTGTCGACCACCAGCAAATTATACTGGCAGTGAATGCTACATTTCCGGGTAGCATCCATGATGCTCACATCCTGTGTGAGAGCACTGTATCTGATTTGTTTAACAATCAGCCACAAGGTCAATGCTGGATGCTTGGGGACAAAAGATATGGCCTTGCCACCTGGCTGATGACCCCCCCTGCGTGACACCCACACCGAAGCTGAGAGTCGATACAACGAGAGCCACAGAGCAACTCGAAATATCGTGGAGAAAACACGAGTGCTGAAGCAGCGTTTTAGATGCCTGGATCACTCGGGAGGCGAGCTCCAATACCACCCTGAGCAGGTAGCTCAATTCGTGGTGGTGTGCTCCATGTTGCACAACTTGGCTATCAGGAGGGGACAAGAATTGTCTGACGAGTCTGTAGTCCACCTCACCAGAGAGAGGAAGAGGAGGACGAGGAGGCGGACACTGACATCGACCCAGACGATCATGCTGATGCTGAAGCCATGCTCCCGCCCCCCTGTAGACCGCATGAAAGGACCCATGGTGGCATGATAGCTGCAAGAGCCTTACGTCAGGAGCTCATCAAGAATCGCTTTGCTTGAAAGAACGTTGGTGTTATTTACTAAGCTGACACACTGCTGGGTGTGAGGTCATACATCAATGGTGGGCATCACCTTGGTGACAGTTAGTTTAAATTGATTGAAGTTAAGTGTGATTATATCCTTTGATGTAAAGGAATCACCAGCGTGTAACAGTGCAGCTATCTGAGCCAATGCCCAGTTTTGTTAAATAAAAAAACATTTCAACTGAACATTAGTCTGAAATCATCAGTATTTCTGTACAAACCAACCCTTCCCCCCACACCCGCGCCCCCCCCCCCCCAGCTTCTCATCCCCACCTCTATCCCTTCCCCTCCTGACTCCAAGCCGCCTGGCCGAGGAGCTCCTCAGGCGAATGCTTCATTGGCAGGGGGTGGGGGTGACGGCCAAAATGCTACTTGGACGGATACAGGAGAGGACGGTACTGAGGTGGAAATGTCCTCTAAGCCAGAAGCAAGATGTTGCTGCTGGTTCTCATGTGTGGTTGGCAATGAGGGCGCCGCACCTTGGGATGCAATGCCGCGCTCCGGGAAAACTGGGAGTCTTCTGCCACCAGTGTTCCTGGCTACCAGCTCCAGGGCCTCCTCCATCCCTTCCATGTTGTATCTTATTTGTTGGACAAAAACTCAGTGCCAATTATGTTCTTGGTGCTTAGTAGGCTTTTTGCTGCTGGTGAATCTCCCTCGTGCCTCCCACAACAGCCAGACAAGCACACACCATAGCCACACATGCTTTAAGTGCCTCTGAGCTCCCTCTCCCTCTGTCTCCTCTTCTGCGTACGTTTTGATGACCCTTGACCTCGAGCATTGCCATGCCGTTGCTAAGGACGGCCACACTTTATGGCAGAAGGTCAAAAAAATTTAACGCTACCACCCATTTCATATCGCTCGCGGTAACGCCCATTTTCAAAAATGGAGACTAGGTGCTTTGACAATAAGCAAGAAGCCGGCGATCTGAAAACCCTTTTTTACCACCCACGTCAGAAATAAGCACAAAAGTGGAGATTCTAGCCCCTGGTACTTAGAAGAATTTTGAAGGGGTACCAGGGTCTTGTACAGATTTGAGGGGTGCCTTGGGGATGGGATCACTGAGGGAGGGCTGGACATGAGGTGTGAGGGGAATGGAAACTATGGAAGCTTTGTGATGGGGGTACCAGGAGGGTGCAGCGATGGCATAAAAATATAACAGATTTTAGATTTTTGAACACATTTTTAACAATCTTCTCTCTACCTAGCAGACAGAGTTTGTTGCAAAGAAGCAGCATTCAGTTATGATGCTGTATAACTGATAGCAGAAATTTGAATCTTATGACTACTTTGTTGATGTTGCATTCAAGGGCCTGTGCAATTAATGATAGAAAATATGCACATTTCGTGTTGGTTGAGTCTATTCAAAAGGTTCCTGTTTTTTGCTTGTTTGGCATCCCCTGCCTGCTTCTATGTGAACTCACTGAGATCTTGATGGGGTCCGCAGATCTATCTCTTGAGCTGAGAAAGAACCAGTTCCCCAAACCATGATCAGGTGCAAATTGTTACTAATTAAGTTAATGATTTTTTTACAGATACTGATTTCTGATTGGTTCGTTTCCAGCGATTGAGATATTTGCAACAATCCTTTGCTTAACAGAAGGTGGTTTTAGATTTTTTGGTTTTTAGTGAATTGCGTATTTGAGACAATCAGGATGTTGATTTGTGAGGCATTCCCTACTTGCAGCTGAATGTGTTTCATGTCGTGGCTGTGAGCTGACATTCACAGTGAACCATCATTGTGAAGAAATAATTTGCAGTTGATTAAGAGAAGATTTTTTTGACCGATCTATATTATGTCAGAGAAAAGGTTTGTCCCAACTTGAAGAAGCTTCAGAGTTTTCACCTTTTTTGGCAACTGCTAGTGTTGTGACCGACATCCGTCCGAACAATCTATGCATTTGATGCCTTGGGTGTAAATTTGTCTTGGAAAAGGAATTTGGGCAGAGTGTGAAACGGCTGTCAATTCACCATCAAACATTTTGTGCTACCCCCCTCCCCACCCCACCACCACCCAGCAGCCAAAGTTCACCCAATTATCTGCAGGATTAATACTTATGTTCAAATAACTGAAGGATTGTTATTCATAAAAACAGTTTTTTTTCTTTTTCCTGCACACTTACAGATAATAGCACTTAACAGGCTGATCTGCCCAACTGCGCAATTTGTTTTCCCGCTCCATGATGCAGACACCATTCTTAGACCTTCCCTAGATTCCTAGTGAATAAGAACATAAGAACATAAGAAATAGGAGCAGAAGTAGGCCACCTGGCTCCTCGAGCCTGTTCTGCCATTCAATAAGACTTATGAATGGCTTATCTGATCATGGACTCAGCTCCACTTCCCTGCCCGCTCCCCATAATCCTTTATTCCCTTATTGCTCAAAAATCTGTCTCTCCACCTTAAATATATTCAATGACCCAGCTTCCAAAGCTCTCTGGGGCAGAGAATTCTTAGATTTACAACCCTCTGAGAGAAGAAATTCCTCCTCATCTCAGTTTTAAATGAGCGGTCCCCTTATTCTGAGACCATGTCCCCTAGTTTTAGTTTCCCCTATGAGTGGAAATATCCTCTCTGCATCCACCTTGTCGAGCCCTCATTATCTTATGTGCTTTGATAAGATCACCTCTCATTCTTCTGAACTCCAAGGTGTATAGGCCCAACCTACTCAACCTATCTTCATAAGTCAAACCCATTATCTCCGGAATCAATTTCGTGGACCTTCTCTGAACAGCCTCCAATGCAAGTATATCCTTAGCAGCGAGAGATTGTACAGGGACGTGATCGGGGCTCAGGGGATGCGTGAGTTCGGGGCCAGAAAAGGCGAGGGCCCAGGGGCAGCACGGGCCAGCCCATACTGCGAAATTTGTGCACACTAGGCCCATGCAGCAGAGCAGGTCTCGAGGAGTCTTGGTTAATCCTTGCCACTGGTCCAAGACCTAGCTTTGTCGAGGCTGGTGCAATGGCCACCACTCATTAAAGAAATCCACACAGGCATCTTCCAACCTACACGATGTAGTTCAGGACCTGAAATATTAGGTCCTTCAGTGAAACACCTGTGAACTCATCCATTTTTGGCATGGTAGCAAGCCATCCTCGTTTCGAGGGACTGCCTATGATGATGATGATGATGATGATACTTCCTTAAATACGGAGACCAAAACTGTATGCGGTACTCTAGGTGTAGCCTCACCAATACCCTGTACAGTCATAGCAGGACTTCTCTGCTTTTATACTCTATCCCCCTTGCAATAAAGGCCAACATTCCATTTGCCTTCCTGATTAGTTGCTGTATGCACAAGGACCCCCAGGTCCCTCTGTACTGCAGCACTTTGCAATTTTTCTCCTTTTAAATTATAATTCGGTTTCTATTTTTTCTGCCAAAGTGAATAACCTCACATTTTCCCACATTATACTCCATCTGCCAAATTTTTGCCCACTCACTTAGCCTGTCTATATCCCTTTGCAGATTTTTTTGAGTCCTCCTCACAATTTGCTTTCCCACCCATCTTTGTATCATCAGAAAACTTGGCTATATTATACTCGGTCCCTTCATCCAAGTCATTAATATAGTTTGTAAATAGTTGAGGACCCAGCACCAATCCCTGTGGCACCCCTCTAGTTGCCGTTTGCCACCAGAAAATGGCCCATTTATCCCGACTCTCTGTTTTCTGTTAATTAGCCAATCCTCTAGTCATGCTAATATATTACCCCCAACCCGGTGAACTTTTATCTTGGGCAGTAACCTTTTATGTGGCACCTTATCGAATGCCTTCTGGAAATCCAAATACACCACATCCACTGGTTCCCCCTTATCCATCCTGTTTGTTACATCCTCAAAGAACTCCAGAAAATTTGTCAAACATGATTTCCCTTTCATAAAACCATGCTGACTCTGCTTGGTTGAATCATGCTTTTCCAAATGTCCTGCTACTGCTTCCTTACTAATGGACTCCAGCATTTTCGCAATGACAGGTGTTAGACTAACCGGTATATAGTTTCCTGCTTTTTGTCTGCCTCCTTTTTTTAAATAGGGGCATTACATTTACAGTTTTCCAATCCGCTGGGACCTCCCCAGAATCCAGGGAATTTTGGTAGATTACAACCAATGCATCCACGGTAAGTGGCTCAGCTCATGACTCCCCAAAACCTTTCCATCACCTACTAGGCACAGGTCAGATGTGTGATGGAATATTCTCTACTTGCCTGGATGAGTGCAGCTGCAACAACACTCAAGAAGCTCGACACTATCCAGGACAAACTAATCTGCTTGCTCAGCAGCCCATCCACCACTTTAAGCATCCATGCCCTCCACTGCCAGTGCAATGTGGCTGCAATGTGTACTATCTACATGATGTACTGCAGCAATTCGCCAAGGCTTCTTTGGCAGCACCTCTAAAACTTGCGACTTCCACCACCTAGAAGGACAAGGGCAGCAGGTGCACGGGAACACCACCACCTTCACGTTCCCCACCCAGTCATACAATATCCTGAATTGGACATATATTATCATACCATCATTGTCGCTGGGTCAAAATCCTGGAACTCCCTATCCAACAGCATAGTGGGAGTACCTTCACCACACGGTCTATAAAGACTCAAAGATGAATAATAGCAATGCTGATTAGATGAACGGGTACCAGGTTGACAATCTATCCACCAGCTACTAAGTAGCATATTCAGGAGCTTCGAGTGGATTCCAGTTTCAAGCTCTGGATCACATCAGAAGTGTCTGAGCTGTGAAGTAACTTTTAATTTGTGAGATCATAATTTATATATTGATGCTTTAATATTCACAGTACAATGCAAGCCATATTTTGTGATCCATTGAATTATGTAAAGCAAATGGTTCAAGTTTTCTAATCCTGATTCTATGAAAGATACAACCCATTTAGTCATGTAACAGCTTGCTTAGTTCTTCACTGAAGCCCTCACTGTCACTGATTTTCAAATGTTGTTCCTCTTTTGTTGATAGATCAATAAAACAGTCATCCTAGAGATGTTGAAGCCAAACTATAACTGCTTAGTGCTGCTTCACATACAGATGTTCACCATCAACATTAGATCTGAAATAGAAACATTATCCCTATATTTCTGTGTAAACGTCTTTGTTTATATTTATATCACAACAGTATGGGTCAGGCTAGATGGACCAGCTAGTCTTCTCCTGCCCAACATTTTTGAATGTTTGTATGCATTTATATAATTCCTTCATCCTTCATCCCCAGGGCCAGGTGGTTTCCATCCCAGGGTTTAAAGCAAGTAGGTGAGCACATTGCAGATGCCCGACCTATAATCTTCCAAAGTTCTGTCAATTCAGGAACCATTCCTTTAGATTGGAAAATTGTGTATGTCACTGCTATTTAAGAATGGTGAGAGAGGGAAACCAGGGAATTATGAATCAGTTAGCCTAACATCTGCGATCCCTAGCCATTGACTCCATCCCTCTCCCTAGCATCTATCTGAGGCTAAGCCAGACTGTTCGCAAAATTAGGCGTCATATTTGACCCTGAAATGAGCTTCTGACCACATATCCGCAGCATAACAAAACTGTCTATTTCCATCTCCGAATCATTGCCCGCCTCCACCCCTGCCTTAGCTCTTCTTCTGCTGAAACCCTCATCCATGCCTTTGTTACCTCTAGAATTGATGACTCCAACGCACTCCTGGCTGGCCTCCCACATTCTACCCTACATAAACTTGAGGTCATCCAAAACTCAGCAGACCAGCTCCTAACTCGCACCAAATCCCAATCACCCATCACCCCTGTGCTCGCTGACCTACATCGGCTCCTGGTTAAGCAACGCCTTGATTTCAAAATTCTCATCCTTGTTTACAAATCCCTCCATGGACTCGGCCCTTCCTATCTCTGTAATCTCTTTCAGCATCACAACCCCCGAGATGTCTGCGCTCCTCAAATTCTACCCTTTTTAGCATTCCTGATTATAACTGCTCAACCATCGGTGGCCGTGCCTTCAGCTGCTTGGGCCCTAAGCTCTGGAACTCCCTCCCTAAACCTCTCCGCCTCTCTACGTCTCTTTCCTCCTTTAGCACGCTCCTTAAAACCTACCTCTTTGACCAAGCTTTTGGTCATCTGCCATAACCTCTGCCATGTGGCTCGGTGTCAAATGTATCTGTTTTGTCTTATAACACCATTGTGAAGCACCTTACTACATTAAAGGTGCTAAATAAATAAAAGTTGTTGTTTTTGTTGTCGTTGGGAAATTGCTAGAGTTTATAATTAAGGATAGGGTGACTGAACACCATGACAATTTCCAGCTGATCAGAGAGAGGCAGGATGAATTTATTAAAGATAGGTTAGGCCTGATGAACCTGTTTGAATTTTTTGAAGAGGTAACTAAAGTAGTAGACAGGGGAAAGTCTATGGATATTATTTATATGGACTTCCAGAAGGCATTTAATAATGTCCCACAAAGGGACTGTTAATTAAGGTAGATGCCCATGGAATTGACGGTAAATTATTGACCTGGTTAGCAGACAGAGAGTATAGATAACAGGTAGGTACTCAAATTGGCCGGCTGTGGCTAGTGGTGTCCCATAGGGATCTGTGTTGGCGCCTCACCTAGTCACAGTATTTATTAATTACTTAGATGATGGCATAGAAAGTCATATTTTCTTTCAGATACAGACTCTTAAACTAGTTTTCAAAAGCTTTTCCTTTATCAGTAGGTAACCTTTATCATTGCTGCCAAATTAAGATAATCTAAGGGTTAAGTCATGGCAGGAGAGCTCAGACATGTGACATGCTCCTCCTGTGCTATGTCGGAACTCAGGGATGCTTCCAGTGTCCCTGACGACTACATGTGCAGGAAGTGTATCCTACTGCAGCACCTGACCGACCGCATTGCGGCACTGGAGCTGTGGGTGGATTCACTCTGGAGCATCCACGATGCTGAGGATATTGTGAATAGCATGTTTAATGAGTTGGCCACACCGCAGGTAAAGGTTACACAGACAGATAGGGAATGGGTGACCAACAGGAAGAGCAGTGCAAGGAAGGTAGTGCAGCGGTCCCCTGCAGTCATCCTCCTCCAAAACAGATACACCGTTTTGGGTACTGTTAGGGGGGGAATTGACTCATCAGGGCAGGGCAGGAGCAGCCAAGTTCATGGCACAGTGGGTGGCTCTGCTGCACAGGAGGGCAGGAAAAAGAGTGGGAGAGCCATAATGGTAGGGGATTCTATTGTAAAGGGAATAGATAGACATTTCTGCGGCCACAATTGAGACTCCAGGATGGTATGTTGCCTCCCTGGTGCAAGGGTCAAGGATGTCTCGAAGCAGCTGCAGGGCATTTTGGAGGGGGAGGGTGAACAGCATATAGGTGTATATAGGTACCAACGATATAGGTAAAAAACGGGACGAGGTCCAACAAGCTGAATTTAGGGACTTGGAGTTAAATTAAAACGTAGGACCTCAAAGGTAGTAATCTCAGGATTGATACCAGTGCCACATGCTAGTCAGAGTAGGAATTGCAGGATAGCTCAGATGAATACATGGCTTGAGGAGTGGTGCAAAAGGGAGGGATTCAAATTCCTGGGACATTGGAACTGGTTCTGGGGGAGGTGGGACCAGTACAAACCAGACGGTCTGCACCTGGGCAGGACCGGAACCAATGTCCTAGGGGGAGTATTTGCTAGTGCTGTTGGGGAGGGGTTAAACTAATATGGCAGAGAGATAGGAACCTAGCCAGGGAAACAGAGGGAAGTAGAATGGGGGCACAAGCAAAAGATAGAAAGAAGAAAAGTAAAAGTGGAGGGCAGAGAAACCCAAGGCAAAAATCAAAAAGGGCCACATTACAACAAAATTCTAAAGGGGAAAAGTGTGTTAAAAAGACAAGCCTGAAGGCTCTGTGCCTCAATGCAAGGAGTATTCATAATAAGGTGGACAAATTAACTGCGCAGGCAGCAATTAACGAATATGATATAATTGGCATCACGGAGACATGACTCCAGGGTGACCAAGGCTAGGAACTCAACATCCAGGGGTATTCAACATTCAGGAAGTATAGACAGAAAGGAAAAGGAGGTGGGGTAGCGTTGCTGGTTAAAGAGGAAATTAATGCAATAGTAAGGAAGGACATTAGCTTGGATAATGTGGAATCTGTATGGGTGGAGCTACGGAATACCAAAGGGCAGAAAACATTAAAACATTAAAATGGACTGCAAAAGCTTCTATAGATCTGTAAAGAGAAAAAGGTTAGTAAAGACAAACATAGGTCCCCTGCAGTCAGAATCAGGGGAAGTCATAACGGGGAACAAAGAAATGGCAGACCAATTGAACAAGTACTTTGGTTCGGTATTCACTAAGGAGGACACAAACAACCTTCCGGATATAAAAGGGGTCAGAGGGTCTAGTAAGGAGGAGGAACTGAGGGAAATCCTTATTAGTCAGGAAATTGTATTGGGGAAATTGATGGGATTGAAGGCCAATAAATCCCCAGGGCCTGATGGTCTGCATCCCAGAATACTTAAGAAGGTGGCCTTGGTTGTAGCGGATGCATTGACAGTCATTTTCCAACATTCCATAGACTCTGGATCAGTTCCTATGGAGTGGAGGGTATCCAATGTAACCCCACTTTTTAAAAAAGGAGGGAGAGAGAAAACAGGGAATTATAGACCGGTCAGCCTGACATCGGTAGTGGGCAAAATTATGGAATCAATTATTAAGGATGTCATAGCAGCGCATTTGGAAAGAGGTGACATGATAGGTCCAAGTCAGCATGGATTTGTGAAAGGGAAATCATGCTTGACAAATCTTCTGGAATTTTTTGAGGATGCTTCCAGTAGAGTGGACAAGGGAGAACCAGTTGATGTGGTGTATTTGGACTTTCAGAAGGCTTTCGACAAGGTCCCACACAAGAGATTAATGTGCAAAGTTAAAGCACATGGGATTGGGGGTTGTGTGCTGATGTGGATTGAGAACTGGTTGGCAGACAGGAAGCAAAGAATAGGAGTAAATGGGTACTTTTCAGAATGGCAGGCAGTGACTAGTGGGGTACCGCAAAGTTCTGTGCTGGGGCCCCAGCTGTTTACATTGTACAGTAATGATTTAGACAAGGGGATTAAATGTAGTATCTCCAAATTTGCAGATGACACTAAGTTGGGTGGCAGTGTGAGCTGCGAGGAGGATGCTATGAGGCTGCAGAGTGACTTGGATAGGTTAGGTGAGTGGGAAAATGCATGGCAGATGAAGTATAATGTGGATAAATGTGAGGTTATCCACTTTGATGGTAAAAACAGAGAGACAGACTATTATCTGAATGGTGACAGATTAGGAAAAGGGGAGGTGCAACGAGACCTGGGTATCATGGTACATCGGTCATTGAAGGTTGACATGCACGTACAGCAGGCGGTTAAGAAAGCAAATGGCATGTTGGCCTTCATAGCGAGGGGATTTGAGTACAGGGGCAGGGAGGTGTTACTACAGTTGTACAGGGCCTTGGTGAGGCCATACCTGGAGTATTGTTTACAGTTTTGTTCTCCTAACTTGAGGAAGGACATTCTTGCTATTGAGGGAGTGCAGCGAAGGTTCACCAGACTGATTCCTGGGATGGCCGGACTGACATAACAAGAAAGACTAGATCAACTGGGCTTGTATTCACTGGAGTTCAGAAGAATGAGAGGGGATCTCATAGAAACGTTTAAAATTCTGACGGGACTGGACAGGTTAGATGCAGGAAGAATGTTCCCAATGTTGGGGAAGTCCAGAACTAGGGGACACAGTCTAAGGATAAGGGGTAAGCCATTTAGGACCGAGATGAGGAGAAACTTCTTCACCCAGAGAGTGGTGAACCTGTAGAATTCTCTACCACAGAAAGTTGTCGAGGCCAATTCACTAAATATATTCAGAAAGGAATTAGATGTAGTCCTTAATACTAGGGGATCAAGGGGTATGGCGAAAAAGCAGGAATGGGGTACTGAAGTTGCATGTTCAGCCATGAACTCATTGAATGGTGGTGCAGGCTCAAATGGACGAATGACCTACTCCTGCACCTATGTTCTATGTTTCTATGTTTCTAAATCGTTAGTGGGAGTTGTGTACAGAGCACCAAACAGTAGTAGTGAGGTTTGGGACAGCATCAAACAAGAAATTCGGGATGCGTGCAATAAAGGTACAGCAGTTTTCATGGGTGACTTTAATCTACATATAGATTGGGCTAACCAAACTGGTAGCACTACGGTGGAGGAGGATTTCGTGGAGTGCAGTCAGATTCAGGTGAATTTATAATGGGGAACAAAGAAATGGCAGATCAGTTAAACAAATACTTTGGTTTGGCTTCACGAAAGAAGACACAAATAACCTTCCGGAAATACTAGGGGATCGAGGGTCGAGTGAGAAGGAGGAACTGAAGGAAATCGTTATTAGGTGGGAAATTGTGTTCGGGAAATTGATGGGATTGAAGGCCGATAAATCCCCGGAGCCTGATAGTCTGCATCCCAGAGTACTGAAGAAAGCAGCCCTAGAAATAATGGATGCATTGGTGATCATTTTCTAACAGTGTATCGACTCTGGATCGATTCCTATGGACTGGAAGGTAGCTAATGTAACACCACTTTTTTAAGAAAGGAGGGAGAGAGAAAATGGGTAATTATAGACCAGTTAGTCTGACATCAGTAATGGGGAAAATGTTGGAATCAAATATTAAAGATGAAATAGCAGCACATTTGGAAAGCAGTGATGGGATCAGTCCAAGTCAGCATGGATCTACGAAAGGGAAATCCTGCTTGACAAATCTTCTCGAATTTTTTGAGGATGTAACTGGTCGAGTGGACAAGGGTGAACCAGTGGATGTGGTGTATTTGGACTTTCAAAAGGCTTTTGACAAGGTCCCACACAAGAGATTGGTGTACAAAATCAAAGCACATGGTATTGGGGGTAATATACTGATGTGGATAGAGAACTGGTTGGCAGACAGGAAGCAAAGAGTAGGAATAAACGGTTCCTTTTCAGAATGGCAGGCAGTGACTAGTGGGGTGCCGCAGGGCTCAGTGCTGGGATCCCAGCTCTTTACAATATACATTAATGATTTGGATGAGGATATTGAGTGTAATATCTCCAAGTTTGCAGATGACACTAAGCTGGGTGGCGGTGTGAGCTGTGAGGAGGACGCCAAAAGGCTGCAAGGTGACTTAGACAGGTTAGGTGAGTAGGCAAACGTGTGGTAGATGCAGTATAATGTAGATAAATGTGAGGTTATCCACTTTGATGGCAAAAACACGAAGGCAGAATATTATCTGAATGTTGGCAGATTAGGAAAAGGGGAGGTGCAACGAGACCTGGGTGTCATGGTACATCAGTCATTGAAAGTTGGCATGCAGGTACAACAGGCAGTGAAGAAGGCAAATGGTATGTTGGCCTTCATGGCTAGGGGATATGAGTATAGGAGCAGGGAGATCTTACTGCACTTGCACAGGGCCTTGGTGAGGCCTCACCTGAAATATTGTGTTCAGTTTTGGTCTCCTAATCTGAGGAAGGATATTCTTGCTATTGAGGGAGTGCAGCGAAGGTTCACCAGACTGATTCCCGGGATGGCAGGACTGACATATGAGGAGAGACTAGATCGACTGGGCCTGTATTCACTGGAGTTTAGAAGGATGAGGGGAGATCTCATAGAAACAAATAAAATTCTGACGGGATTGGACAGGTTAGATGCAGGAAGAATATTCCCGATGTTGGGGAAGTCCAGAACCAGGGGACATAGTCTAAGGATAAGGGGTAAGCCATTTAGGACTGAGATGAGGAGAAACTTCTTCACTCAGAGAGTTGTTAACCTGTGGAATTCTGTACCGCAGAGAGATGTTGATGCCAGTTCATTGGATATATTCAAGAGGGAGTTAGATATGGCCCTTACGGCCAAAGGGATCAAGGGGTATGGAGAGAAAGCAGGAAAGGGGTACTGAGGTGAATGATCAGCCATGATCTTATTGAATGGTGGTGCAGGCTCGAAGGGCCGAATGGCCTACTCCTGCACCTATTTTCTATGTTTCTATATTTCTACGTTTCAGTAACAGTTTAACCCAGATCCTGGTCAACCAATAAATCAATCGCCTGCAGCTGGCAAATCATTTTATAGCTGCATTAACACATCATTGAGCACTAATAACCATAAGCAATGAAGCAATAACCACTGATTCATTTGAACTACTACATTTGATACATTTTTAACTCAAACCTGAGCGGTGAAAGAAAAAAAAACATATTTTGAAACTAAATGTATTTTATGGGGAAAAATTTGTGCTCGCCAATAGAATTGCCGGTGTCACCGTCAACTCAAAGGCCACCGAAAATGGCTGCAGCATTACCATTGAAACCTTCCAATCCAACATTATACATCTATCCATCCAATATGACATCAAGATATCAACTCATTACCCTTATGCATTCTCTTAGGTACTGTTTTGTGTGTGCCTTTGCCTATCCTATTGATGTCCCGCAGTTCTACCCCAGTGGCTGAGGGGTCAACAACCAGGGGGCATAGGTCTAAAGTAATTAGTAGGAGGCCTAGAGGGGATTTGAGGGAAAATGTTTTCACCCAGAGGGTGTTGGCGGGGGTCTGGAACTCACTGCCTAAAAGGGTTTTAGAGGCAGAAACCCTCACCACATTCAAAAAGTGCTTGGATGTGCACTTGAAGTGCCGTAACCTAGAAGGCTACAGACCAAGAGCTGGCAAGTCGGATTAGGCTGGATAGCTCTGTGTTGGCCGGTGTGGACATGATGGGCCGAAATGGCCTCTTTCTGTGTTGTAAATTTCTATTCTATTCTATGATTTGGAAAGTATTCAAATCAAATTTTTAACTTATTATCACAAATTATATATTATTCAGTTCAGCACAATGTCCTTTACAACCATATAATTGCAACTTACATGCAAACTTTTTTTTAATCTGTTCATTAAACCTCTAGATATTGCAAGTTGTATTCATGTGAATGAGGAAGATGCAAATCTGAACAGAGTAACGCAGTTGCTATACAATTAGATTTGGATGAAAATATCAGTTCTTTTAATTAGGAAGTTATAATTTAAAACTGTGGAAGATTTGACTATTTTAGATAATTCAGTCAAGACATCACAACGTCTGTAATTTTTTCTCTTAAATAAATATTGTAATGTTGACTAGACTTACAGGAAGAAGTTGATTATAATGAGTCAAATCTTACTGGAGCGGGACATCTTGAATAAAACTGAAGACTAACCAGTCCTTTGCTAGATCGCTTCTGTGGGGAGAGAAGCAAAGTTAACATTTGAAAGGTCATCGACTTGCTGAGTATTTCCAGCATTTTTTGTTTTAATTTCAAATTTCCAGCATCTGCAGTATTTAGCTTTTGCCTTTGCTAAATCATTGTTCCTGCTAGTTTCACTGTTTCAGCAGTACATATTCTGAGTTGTTGGTCCTTTCTCTTTCAGCCAAGGTCTTACTAAATGAATGATAGTATTACCTCTATAAATAGGTTCCACTTGCTGGATATATATGTAATTGCATGATGTAATTCAAAGCATTTCAATGAGAGCAATTTGAGTTGCAAAGTTGGGCACAGAAAAGGTAATGTGCAATTGGAATGTTATCTCGACATTTGTTGATAATTTTTCACTCTTTGGTGGCTAATTCAATGAACAATTCAACAGAAAATAAACAAATGGTGCTTGAAAGCAAGTGGCCCAACATAAAACTCAAATTTTGAGGACTTCTGCAGGAATTCAGACACATGATTCATTGGTGGGAAAGCTGAGATACAAGAGTTCACCTCTTGTTCCAGAGCTAATGTTTTCCATTTTATAAACACACGTAAAAGGACCATCAGAATACAATTTTCTCTCCACTGTATAGATCGAAGAAGCAGGTAATGAATAAGCTGTCTTCTTCTGACTACCCAGTCACAACAAGCATTCAAATAAATCTTTGAAGGTCATCGACCTGAAACGTTAATCTCTCTCCACAGATGCTGCCTGAGTGTTTCATGTCTAGAACATGCACTTTTCATCACCAACACCCTGTTCCGCCAGAGGGACAAATACAAGACATCATGGCAACACCCTCGCTCCAAACACTGGCATCTGCTCGACTATCCAAGCCAGGGATCGCAAGGATGTGCGCATCACCCGCGTCATGACAGGAACTGACGAGTGCTAGATGGACCATCGCCTAATCCGATCCATCATTGACAATAACATAGCCCCAAAGCAAAGGGGGCAGCAGAAGCAGTGCCGCAAAAAAGTCAATGCTGGGGCACTTAAAGACCCAGCTAAGAGAGCCCTATACAGTCAGCACCTCACAGCTAACCTAGCGTGCCTTGATGACACTTGGATGCAGAATGCCCACAGCGCTTTATCTGCCATCCAGGCCTCCATTACCAGTGCCTGCAAAGAGATGCTCAGTCACTCAACCAGGAAACACCAGGACTAGTTTGATGAGAATGATCAGGAGATCCAAGAGCTAATAGATTGCAAGCGCAGGGCATTTCTGAGCCTTAAGCAACAACCCAACTCAGGAGATGCGAAGCAGCATTACAGACGGCTCAAGGCTGAGGTCCAATAAAAAACCCAGGACCTAAAGAACAGGTGGTGGATGGAGAAAGCACAGGAGATACAGCAGCTGGCCGACAGCCATGATGTGTGAGGATTCTTCATCGCAGTCCAAACTCCCAAGGCCTCACCCCACTGCTGGCCAAGAATGGGGAAACACTCATTAAGGACATCGAGGCAGTCAGGGCCTGCTGGAAAGAGCACTTCGAAGATCTCCTCAATCGAGACTCTGCCTTTGACTCGAGTGTTCTCGACCCCACCCCGCAGCATGCTACCCACCATCATCTCAGTAAAACCCCAGCACTGCACAAGGTAGAAAAAGCCATAAGACAGCTTAAGAACAACAAATCTACGGGATTGGATGGAATCCCTGCTGAGGCACAGAAGTATGGCGGAGAGGCACTGTTGATGCGAATACATGATCTCATCTCTCTCATCTGGAGGGAGGAGAGCATGCCGGGAGATCTCAGAGATGCAGTGATCATGACCATCTTTAACAAAGGGGACAAGTCCGAATGCGACAACTACAGAGGAATCTCCCTGCTCTCAGCCACTGGGAAAGTCGTCGCTAGAGTCCTCCTCAACCGTCTTCTCCATGTGGCCGAGGAGCTCCTCCTGGAGTCACCGTGCAGATTTCGTCCCCTAAAGGACACAACAGACATGATTTTTGCAGCACGACAGCTGCAGGAAAAATGCAGGGAACAGCACCAGCCCTTATACATGGCCTTCTTCGACCTCACAAAGGCCTTTGGCACTGTCAACCGCGAGGGTCTATGGAGCGTCCTCCTCAGTTTTGGATGTTCCCAAAAGTTCGCCAACATCCTCTGCCTGCTTACAGATACAATCCACGTCTGGACCTGTGTCAGACAGGGCTGCAGCATCGCCCCAACCCTCTTCTCAATCTTCCTCACTGACATGCTCCACCTCACAGTCAACAAGCTTCCTGCTGGAGTGGAACAAAACCAGTGGGAACCTGTTCAACCTTCGCCATCTCCAGGCCAGGTCCAAGACCACCCCAACCTCCATCGTCAAGCTACAGTACGCAGACGACGCCTGCATCTGCGCACATAGAGGCTGAAATCCACGACATAGTCGACGTATTTTCTGAGGTGTATGAAAGCATAGGCCTTATGCTAAACATCCGTAAGTCAAAGGACCTCCACCAGCCTGTCCTCGCAGCACAGCACTGCTCCCCAGTCATTAAGATCCATGGCACGGCCCTGGACAATGTGGACCATTTACCATACCTCGGGAGCCTCTTATCAACAAGAGCAGACATTGACAACAAGATTCAACACCGCCTCCAGTGTGCCAGTGCAGCTTTCGGCCACCTGAGGGAAAGAGTGTTCGAAGACCAGGCCCTCAAATCTGCCACCAAGCTCATGATCTACAGGGCTGTAGTAATACCCACCCTCCTGTATGGCTCAGAGACATGGACCATGTACAGTAGACCTCTCAAGTCACTGGAGAAATACCACCAACGATGTCTCAGCAAGATCCTACAAATCCCCTGGGAGGACAGACGCACCAACATTAGCATCCTTGACCAGGCCAACATACCCAGCAATGAAACACTGACCACACTTTATCAGCTTCGTTGGGCAGGCCACATTGTCCGCATGCCAGACACGAGACTCCCAAAGCAAGCACTCTACTCGGAACTCCTTCACGGCAAATGAGTCAAAGGTGTCCAGAGGAAACATTACAAGGACACCTTCAAAGACTCCCTGATAAAGTGCAACATCTCCACTGAGTCCCTGGCCAAAGACCGCCCCAAGTGGAGGATGTGCATCCGGGAGGGCACTGAGTACCTCGAGTCTCATCGCTGAGAGCTTGCAGAAATCAAGCGCAGGCAGCAGAAAGAGCTTGCGGCAAACCTGTCCCACCCATCCTTACCCTCAACGACTATCTGTCCCACCTGTGACAGGGACTGTGGTTCTCGTATTGGACTGTTCAGCCACCTAAGGATTAATTTTAAGAGTGGAAACAAGTCTTCCTCGATTCCAAGGGACTGCCTATGATGATGATGAGGAGGAGGAGGTTTCAAGCACTTTCTGTTTTTATTTCTGATTTCCAGTATCTGCAGTATTTGATACTTGTTGAAATAAACCTTGCTTTGACATATCTAGAATTAGCAGATCCTCTATTTATCCTCTGGCTTCACTAAAATAAATAATTAGTCAAAACTCTGTACTGTCAACTGAAAGCTACGACCTCAATTTCAACTAAAAGTCAACGTTAATTATTAAATATGTATACGACTAACAGTAAAATATGACACAGTTCCTTCTGCTAAATTTCTTCTACAAGAAGTTACAACCTTTTTAAATTGATGCTGGATCTCAGAATCTAGCTTACTATGGACCAGACTTTCCACATAGAAAAATAGTTCCATTTTTTGGCGCTATTTGCGAATAATGGGCGATTTTTAATGCCAAAATTGTTACATATGTGGACTTGTATTTACTCTGTTCAGCCACCAGAAGGCTCTTCCCCTGGAGTCCCAAGGAATCCCATAATTCCTTGGGAGCACAGGTATTTAAGGAGGCTTCACAGGTTGGAGAGGCACTCTGGAGACCTGCAATAAAAGACAACGGTCACACTTTAGTTTGAGCTCATATTGTTCAGTCTGACTCTTTCTCTATACACAACAACTGGCGACGAGATACAGATAGCAAATCCAAAGATGCAGCGAACAGTGGGCATCCTGGAGAAATTTTCGGAGAGAGATGATTGCGAAACTTTTGTGGAGCGACTCGACCAATACTTCATGGCCAAGGAGCTAGATGGGGAAGAGAGTGCTGTCAAACGAAGGGCGATCCTCCTCACTGTCTGTGGGGCACCAACATATGGCCTCATGAAGAATCTGTTCACTCCAGTGAAACCCATGGAGAAATCGTACGACGATTTGTGCACACTGGTCTGAGAGCATTTGAACCTGAAGGAAAGTGTGCTGATGGCGAGGTGCCGGTTCTACACCTACAAAAGGTCTGAAGGCCAGGAAGTGGTGAGTTATGTCATCGAGCTAAGACACCTTGCAGGACATTGCGAATTTAAAGGACATTTGGACCACATGCTCAGAGACTTTTTCGTACTTGGCATTGGCCACGAAACCATACTTCGCAAACTTTTGACTGTAGAGACCCCAACCTTGAGTAAGGCCATAGCAATAGCCATTCATTGCCACCAGTGATAATATGAAGCAAATCTCTCAGCACACAAGTGCTGCTACAAGTACTGTGAACAAAGTGATGTTGTTTTCGAATCATAATGTACAGGGCAGGTCACACATACCTGCAGCTGCATGTCCGCAGATGACTCAGAGTCCACCATCAAGGGTGATGAATGCAAGGCCATTAACACCTTGTTGGTGCTGCGGGGGTGATCATCGTTTCCATTCATGCCGATTCAAAGAGTACATTTGCAAGGGCTGTGGAACAATGGGACACCTCCAACAAGTGTGCAGGTGAGCTGCAAAGCCTGTTAAACCTGCAAACCACCATGTTGCAGAGGAGGACAGATCCACGGAGGATCATGACAAACCAGAGCCTCGGATCGAGGAGGCAGAGTTACATGGAGTGCACACATTAACCATGAATTGTCCCCCGATAATGCTGAATGTTAAACTAAATGGACTCCATTTGGAGCTGGAAACGGGCACGAGCCAGTCCATCATGGGCAAAAAGACTTTCAAAAGGTTATGGTGTAACAAGGCTTCAAGGCCAGTCTTAACTCCAGTTCGCACGAAACTAGGAACATAAACAAAAGAACTGATTCCTGTAATCGGCAATGCTACTGTAAAGGACCCGTACGATGGAGCGGTGCACAAGCTACCACTCTGGGTGGTATCGGGTAATGGTCCCACCCTGCTCAGCAGAAGCTGGCTGGGAAATATACGCTGGAACTGGGACGACGTCGGAGCGCTTTCACCCGCTGATGATACTTTGCGTGCCCAGGTCTTAAACAAATTTCTTTCGCTGTTCGAACCAGGCATTGGGAAATTCCAAGGAGCAAAAGTGCAGATCCACCTAATTCTGGGGGCGCAACCCATCCATCACAAGGCGAGAGCAGTACCGTACATGATGAGAGAAAAGCTAGAGATCGAGCTCGACCGGCTGCAAAGAGAGGGCATCATTTCACCGATCGAGTTCATCGAGTGGGCCAGTCCCATTGTTCCAGTCCTAAAGGGAGACGGCACCGTCAGCATCTGTGGCGATTACAAAGTAACTATCAATCGTTTTTCCCTGCAGAACCTAAACTCTTAACCAAAGGCCGACGACCTCTTTGCAACGCTGGCGGGAGAAAAGACATTCACGAAGCTGGATCTGACTTCAGCCTATATGACGCAGGAACTAGAGGAATCATCGAAGGCCCTCACCTACATCAACACGCACAAAGGTCTTTTTGTTTAACAGATGTCCGTTTGGAATCTGATCAGCGGCGGCGATATTCCAGAGAAACATGGAAAGTTTATTGAAGTCGGTCCCGCACACCGTGGTCTTCCAGGATGACATCTTGGTCACAGGTTGGAACACAGTCGAGCACCTGCAAAACCTGGAGGAGGTTTTTAGTCGACTCAACCGCGTGGGGCTCAGGTTAAAACACTCGAAGTGCGGTTCCCTGGTGCTTGAAGTGGAGTTCTTGGGAAGGAGGATTGCGGCGGATGGCATCAGGCCCACCGACACGAAGACGGAGGCAATCGAGAACGCACCGAGGCCACAGAACGTGATGGAGCTACGGTCGTTTCTGGAACTCTTGAACTACTTTGGTAACTTCTTACCGGGTCTCAGCACACTGCTGGAACCACTACATGTCTTACTACGAAAAGGGGGCGAATGGGTTTGGGGCAAAAACCAAAAAAATGCCTTTGTAAAAGCAAGAAAATTGTTATGCTCAAACAAATTGCTTGTGTTGCATGATCCATGTAAGCGTTTGGTACTAACATGTGATGCCATATGACGACGCGTCGGGTGTGTATTGCAAAAAGCTAATGATTTCGTGAAACTGCAACCGGTTGCTTATGCATCCAGGAGTCTGTCTAAGGCTGAGAGGGCCTATAGCATGCTTGAAAAAGAAGCATTAGCGTGTGTCTATGGGGTAAAGAAAATGCATCAATACCTGTTTGGGCTAAAATTCGAATTGGAAACTGACCATAAGCCACTTATATCCCTGTTTTCCGAGATTAAAGGGATAAATACCAACTCATCGGCCCGCATCCAGAGATGGGCGCTCACGTTATCCGCATACAACTATACCATCCGCCACAGGCCAGGCACAGAAAACTGTGTCGATGCTCCCAGTAGGCTGCCATTGCCCACCACGGGGGTGGAAATGGCACAGCCCGCAGATCTAGCCATGGTTATGGAAGCATTTGAGAGTGAGCAATCACCCGCCACTGCCTGGCAGATCAAAACCTGGACAAGCCAGGACCCTTTATTATCTCTAGTCAAAAGCTGTGTGCTTCACGGGAGTTGGTCTAGTGTCCCAGTGGAAATGTAGGAAGAGATAAAGCCGTTCCAGCAGCACAAAGATGAAATGTCTATACAGGCAGACTGCCTTCTTTGGGGCAATCGAGTTGTGGTCCCTAAGAAGGGCAGAGACACCTTCATCAATGACCTCAACAGTACCCACCCAGGCATCGTAATGATGAAAGCGATAGCCAGATCCCACGTGTGGTGGCCCGGTATCGATGTGGACTTAGAGTCCTGCATTCACAGATGTAATACATGCTCACAGTTAAGCAATGTACCCAGGGAGACGCAGCTAAGTTTATGGTCTTGGCCCTCCAAACTGTGGTCTAGGGTACACGTCGACTATGCAGGCCCGTCCTTGGGTAAAATATTCCTTGTGGTTGTAGTCGCGTGCTCCAAGTAGATTCAATATGAGATAATGTTGGCTAGCACGTCTGCTGCCACTACTGAAAGCCTGCAGGCCATGTTTGCCACTCACGGCTTACCTGATGTCCTGGTGAGCAACAATGGGCCATGTTTTACCAGTGCTGAGTTCAAAGAATTCATGACCCGTAACGGGATCAAACATGTCGCATCTGTCCTGTTTAAACCAGCATCCAATGGTCAGGCAGAGAGAGCAGTGCAAACCATCAAGCAAGACTTGAAGAGAGTAACTGAAGGCTCACTGCAGACTCACCTATTCCGAATCATGTTTAGCAACCGCACGAGGTCCCACTCACTCACTGGGATCCCACCTGCTGAACTGCTCATGGAAAGAGCACTTAAGATAAGGCTCTCGTTAGTTCACCCTGATCTACATGAACAGGTAGAGAGCAGGTGGCTTCAACAAAGTGAATACCATGATAGCGCAAATGTGTCACGCAAGATTGAAATCAATGATCCTGTATTTGT
The DNA here is from genome assembly GCF_044704955.1 of Pristiophorus japonicus. Classification (NCBI taxonomy): domain Eukaryota; kingdom Metazoa; phylum Chordata; class Chondrichthyes; family Pristiophoridae; genus Pristiophorus; species Pristiophorus japonicus. Next base: position 195,033,891 of record NC_091980.1, on the reverse strand, counting down.
ATTAAATTATGGACAAGGTCCAAAGTGGCTTCCCGGCACTGTCGTGGCCAAAGAGGGGAGCAGGGTGTTTCGGGTCAAACTTTCAAATGGACTCATTCACCGGAAACACTTGGACCAAATCAAACTCAGATTCATGGACTATCCTGAGCAACCCACCTTGGACCCTACCTTTTTGATCCTCCAACACACACACCAGTGGCAACCGGCACCACTGTTGACCACGAAGCAGATTCCATCATCCACAGCAGCCCATCATGGTCCAACACACCAGGCATCCCAGCAAGGCCAGCTGCACAGCAGCCCAGCGAGGATCCAACAAATGATTCAATAACACCAGCTTTCACACCGAGACAATCAACCAGGGCAAGAAGGGCCCCATATCAACTCACATTGTAAATAGTTACAATATTGACTTTGGGGGCGGGGTGGGGGGGGAGTGTTGTTTTTATGTGGACTTGTATTTACTCTGTTCAGCCACCAGAAGGCTCTTCCCCTGGAGTCCCAAGGGATCCCATAATCCCTCGGGAGCACAGGTATTTAATGAGGCTTCACAGGTTGGAGAGGCACTCTGGAGACCTGCAATAAAAGACTAAGGTTACACTTTACTTTGAACTCAGTGTTCAGTCTGACTCTTTCTCCATACACCAGAGAAATAGCGTCAAAAAAAAGGCCTAAGTTTCGCCAAAAGTTTTTACAATTTTGGCATAGCCTTAAAATACCTCTGTCTTTAAGGACGGAGCTAAATTTTTCGCCTTAAAAATAACGCCCGTTCTGCGCACGCCCAACACAACATATACTTGAGGCTCTAAAGTTAACATGCAGGCAGGGTGATTTCTCTGACTGAAAAATTCCTTATTCTCTGCTTTGATGCTGGTGAATGGCTGTTTAGGCATCTTTTAGTGAAACTTGTCTGTGAAATACACATGGCCTGACCACAGAGTTTTGAGTTCAATCTCTCTGTGTTTCATTTCATTCTCTCTGTCTCTTTCCATTCTTTCTCTTTCTCTCTTTCTGTCTTGTTTCATTCTCTCTCCTCTTTCTTTCTCTCTCTCTCTCGTAACCATGGCCCTAAACCCCCTAAACAAGTCTGCCTCAGTTGGAAATGATACTGAAATGTCTGTAGTTTCATGTCCTTGGGCTGCTTTGCTTTATTTCCCCACTGCCGGTGGTGGTGTTGCCTCCCAGAGTGGGTACTGAGGTCAGTTACGGCCAGTGTGCCTGCTTTGAGGAGGAGGGCAGGGAAATTGCTGCGGTGCAGTGTGGCTGACAGTGCAGGCTGAAGAATAAAACAAAAAATTACCCAAAAGTTTACATTTTTGAAATTACTGCTTCGTAGTCAAAGTAGTCCTTTAACTTTTAAAACCTCAAATATTCAGCACATTTTTAAGTCATTTTTAGATAAAATATAGGTTTTGTTCCCTCCCAAAGCTTTAACTTTTAGATCTGTTTCCCAAGATGGCCCCGTTAACATCATTGGACTCGACTTGGTAAAGCAAGCTTTTTAAAAGTGGTATTTAGCACTGTCCTTAAAAATATCCTTATTGGGGAAACTCGCAAAAACGGCGTTATTGTTGGGTTTTACCCCGAGTGACGTCACTAAAATGGTTCTCAAAAAGAATCGGCTCTTATTTTTTAAGAACGGTGTTACACCACTAGCGAAACTAGCAAAATGGCTCTAAATTTATTTAGCTTCCAAAAAAAACATTTAGCTCCAACAAATGGAGCTAAAGCAATCCTTGTGGTGGCGAATTTCTTTTGTTACAAGTTTAACTGTACATCAGACTTGTTATAAATACAGTAAAACTGATGCCTCCTACAAGGATAAGACACGTACCAAATAATTGTATTCATTTCCCGGTGCCAAAGTTCTGATGTATTACGTGCTCATTTTTTGATAATAAAACATAGGAATCTTGAGCCAGTTCCAATGTTTTGACTTTCAGAGCTATGTCTGAAGCAAGCAGCCCTAAAGTACAGTTGTATAAGGGCATTCATTCAGTTTATTTGCATACATTTATATGTGTGCTGCAATGATTAAATGCTGTCACTATGCTCGCTGGTGTTAAAAGAACTCTGATGGTTTTAAATGTTGCTGCCCTGTATCGTGCAATGATTAAAGTGGAGGTTCATCATTGTCACTTCCCACATAATGAGGTTCTGGTCACAAATTGAGAGTCAGAGCAGGAGGCGTTCACAAAGTGCCAAACAAGAGTTAGAGAACAAATCAAGACAGGTCCACTCCAACACTTCTTTATAGGCCGGCTCAGAATGAAGTAAGGACAACTTGGGAATAGATCATCTGGTTATCGTTTTGTTTGGAGAATATTACGTGAAATTGGAAAGACCAACAGAATCAGCAGAAGCCAAATGTGTAAACGACTAACAATCTCTCATAGTGTTGCTCACAGCTAGTCTGGGGCCGAGAATTTGGTTTCTGATGTTTGTCATAGCCCTGTTACAGCCTAAATTTGACAAGGGGTCATCTATCACTGCAATGCTACAAATTTACTGAAACAATTTTTCACTGGCTGATTTGAGGTAAAGAAATATTACATATCTTATTGATACTGAAAGATGTAGACCTCACAAATATAATTGTGATGGAAGCAAAGGTCCAACTTGCTCCATACTATGAAATGTAACTTTCAGATGAAACTTTGGTTAGGCTAATTTGTTAAAATCGATTTAGCTGCTTTCTGAAAAGGATTGTTTTGTCTTTGTGTTGGAGAATTGAAACAATACAAAAATCTGTCTTGAGATACTTATGGGCGCATGGGGAAAGCAGCCAACCACACAGTGCTGTCCATTGCCGATAATTCAAGTTAATTGTATCAGCAATCCTCTCGCCTTTTTTGAGATTTTAATGTAAGTCTCAGGACATATTTGTTTGAAGGCAGCCAATCTATATGTGTCAGATATCGGAAGCAATTAATTGACCAGAATACTGGAATTCTGAGATCTATTTGCATGATAAAATTCTTTTCTACAGTTCCCCAACTTCAGCCAATTGTTTCCAGTGTGTGGTGGAAAGATGGGACTCAGTGGAGCAAAGCACTATCCACCTCAAAGTTTTTCTTTAAAGATTCTGAAAGGGGCTCCAGGAGTTCAGATACTTGATTACTTTTGAGACAATTTGAAGTATTATGTAAGTCGAGCATTGTATGCCTGAATGTCTGCTCTATTCCTTTTGATTAATTGTAATGGTAAATCATGTGAATAAATTCAACCAACATCTTTAGCCTGAATGACATGGTGCTTTCTACCTTTCAGAGTGAACAAGCATGCATGGTAAGCAGCCTGTGCAGCCCCTGATGTGAAATAGTGCAGTAAAATTAATTGTTATTAATCTGGTACACTCCTCCCATTCACTGTATGCCTAAGGATGTCAGGTTCCATCACAAGAGATATGGATCTGCCTATTGAAACTGAGCTTTGCTGCATGAATACAGCAAGTTGGGAGCAAACCTAAATTGTAACCATAACATGTTAAGAAGCTCAATACCATCCAGGGCAAAGCAGTATGCTTTGATCTGCAGCCCATCCACCAGCCTAAACATCCACTTCCTCCACCATTGGCGCACTGTTCCTTCATTGTTGCTGGGTCAAAATCCTGGAACTCCCTTCCTAAGAACATTGAGGGAGCAGCTTCATAGCACGGACTGCAGCAGTTCAAGAAGGCAGCCCACCACAAGAAGGAATGGGCAATAAATGTTGACTTTGATAGTGACACCAACATCAAATTATCATACAATTTACCTGCTAGTTTACAAAACCTGTTTAAAATGCAAGGACGTTTCATTGTTTATCCCCCCACAAACCCTTATCATCAGTCATTTAAATTATAAAATATTTATTTTCTTCACTCTATCTCCCTCATTGAATATTCATTTTTGCTTAAGAAGCAAGTGCATTACTGTTCCTCTTCCTCTTATTTTAAGTTATTCAACTATATATAAAATATATTTATCTCCTGCCTTCTTGCCCATGTGTAGTTTTCTTAAAACCATTGTTGGTGCAGCACTGCCGAGGGAAATTGTTCCCATTCTTAAGCCTCCAATAGCTAACATATGCTATCATTTGCCATAAATTTGTTTTGGAATAACCCTGTATCATGCCTTGACACTGGGAATAGCTTGGGATGTCCTGATTATGTGATATTCATTCTCGGGGTGTGGGTATCACTGGCAATGCTGGCATTTATTGCCTATTCCTTGTTGGCCTTGAGAAGATGGTGATGGTTCTGCTTGCAGTCCATGTGGTGGAGGTACTCCCATATTGCTGTTAGGTTGGGAGTTCCAGGACTTTGATCCAGCAATGATGAAGGAATGGCGATATATTTCCATATCAGGATGTTGTGTGACTTGGAGGGGAACTTAGAAGTGGTGTTGTTCCCATACAGCTACTGCCCTTGTCCTTTCAGGTGGTAGAGGTCGTGGATTTGGGAGGTGCTGCTAAAGAAGCCTTGGTGAGTTGCTGCAGTGCAACCTGTGGACAGTACACACTGCAGCCACAGTGCGCCAGTGGTGAAGGGAGTCAATGTTTAGAATGGTGGACGTGGTGGCGATCGAGCGGGCTTATTTGTCTTGGATAGTGTCGAGCTTCATGTATTGCAGCTGCACTCATCCAGGCAAATGGAGAGTATTCCATCACACTCCTGGCTTGTGCCTTGTATGTGGTAGAAAGTCTAGTCAGTGGTGACCCCCAGCATGTTGGTGATGGGGGATTTGGTGACGGAATGCCTTTGAATGTCATGGGGATGTGGTTAGGCTCTCGCCTGGTGGTGATGGTCATTGCATGGCATTTGTGTGGCGTGAATGTTACGTGCTACCTCTCAGCCCAAGCCTGGCTGTTGTCCAGGTCTTGCTGCAGGTGGACATGATCTGCTTCATTATCTGAGAAATTGTAAATGGAGCTGAACACTATGCAATTATCAGCAAACAGTATTAATAGGAAGTTCTTTCTTATTTTCTGTAGCCTGACTTTTTCCCCAGGAAATATTTTTGGATCTCAATATTGTGCAGATTTGAACTCCGAATCATAGCTATGTGAGAAGTCCAAAGTAACTGCAGAATATTCCATTACCAATATCATAATGTGTCAACTGCACGCAGCAAATTATCTGCTGCCTTCCTCGTGTGTCGCCGGCTTCCTTTGAGCAGCAAACACTAAGGGCACGAGTAACCTTCCGGGGCTGGGACTTTTAGCACCCGGTGCGAAATCCGGCCCCTGATGTGAAATTGCCCTTACTACCCCTGAAAGGAAGCGAAGTGCAATCTGCTGCATCTGCTTCCTTTAGGGATGAGTCCCAGGGTGCTACTGGGGTGCTGAGGGAAGCGCTACATGGAGCTTCAACGCCCCTCCCCTTCGATTATTGGGGAGAGCCGCTGCGCACTCTGCACGACCTCTGATGACCACCAGGGCAGCGAGGGACCGGGCTAGCAACCCAGCACTCCGTCTTGGACTGCCATCATCAAGTCGACCCGAGAGTCGGTCATGACCCACGAAGCTGGCGTTGAAATCCGCCCGTGCCAGCCTCGTGGAATGGTGAGTGGTCGCTGCGCACGACGATGACGTCATCGGCGATTGTGTGGCAGCCCGGGGCGCTAACCCCGGAGCGCAGTGCTGCCGAGGCAGCGTTTCCGCAACTTCCTGGGCAATTTCCCAGGAGGCTGTAGCACCCACCTCCCCCGGGCAAAAACTGCCATGCCCCCCCTGGAGGTGATAATGGAGCTATAAAGAGGGGCAATTTCGCCCCCTAAATTTCAAGAATGTGTAAGTTAGTTGGGATGCATAATGACAAGAGAACGACTCATAACATCAGCTTTGTGATCAACCAATGCCAGTAAGTGCAAACCAAACTGGAGCTTTTTACTTTTCTTGTTTGTTCCGAGTTTCTGGAAATGACAAACTACATGACCACATGCATTTGAGCAGCTTCAGAGAATTAAGACAACTGCCAGAAAAGATAAAAGCTTGCACAATGAATATGCATCTTCTGTTGTCACTTCTAGTGTTCCTTTTATCTCATTGAAACCCAGAGATTACTTTCCTACAGATCAGCTCTTGCCTCTCTTGTCACTGACGTCCCATAACTCTGGCCACTCAGTATTTCCTGTCTCTTGTGTTCTTCTAATTCAGCCACAGCGCCATGAAACATGGCTGAATTTCATTTTGAGGGCTCATTAATAACCTGTCTATGATTGGGTAACCTAAGCGCTACAGTTATTTTGCAACTTTGCCACAACTCTTTCAAAAATACTGAAATTGAAAAGGAAGTTAGGCTTTGTAACAATGCAACAGGAGTTGCAATAAAGCTTGGAAAAATAGGATAATTTAAAATTCAATCCCCTCAGCGCACACTGCTGTCAAGCTGAATGACAGTCATCCCGCTTGGCCTCTTCAGTAATCTTTGGTAAAAGATATCAGCTTCTCATCTGTTTCATTCATAGATTGTCATACTCATATAAATTTCATCTGGGGAAATTAAGTTATACTGCTGGACCGAGAGCTCATAAACATGTCACTCTTGTCCCAATCAGGCGAGCCATTACTGATAATCAGCACAGTACTGCTGCTACCATTAGCTCTCCTGATTGGAGGTTACAAAGTCATGCCAGGCGTAGGTTAAGTTGGTTACATAGACGTCTCCTTTTATTTAACCATTTAATTGCCACTAAAAGCTATAGCAGGTACAATGTGGATTTAAAACTGCAATCTTTAAAATAAAAGCAAATATTAACCAAAACTTTTACCTATAAGAAGAATAAGTGGATATAGCAGTCAAACAACTTGTCCTGAAAACCTTGAAGGGGATTTCTTTTCATGAGTGTCTGGTAGTCCTGTGCAAAGTAGGAATGTTATTCTGTCCCAACAGCAGCTGTTTCCAGAGAAACTCAGTGCCAGAAAGCAAGAGCAAATGTTAATGATTCCAAGAAAAACTGGAGATAATCAGAAATATGGGAGGAAAGCACAAATAAATATGCATACCTGGACGTTAATTTATTTCCCAGAATTATTTCAAATTAAATGCTTCATCCTTAAATAATGATGATAAATTCCTCTAATGTTCCCCCAGGTTTCCACTCCGGGAAATGTTGCCAAGTGATCTGAGGCTCAGCTACAGGCTTTTACGACGGGTTTCAGAAAATGCTTTGCAGCTTCTGCTCAGGGAAGCCCATAAATGTCAGGCAGAACTTGCAGTTAAGGTAGGTGCTGCACTCACCTCGCAGTCGATGATCACAGTGCTCTGGTGTGCTTTGAAAGTTTGGTCAGATGTCAGAATATGTTTTACAAAAAGCACCTCTTCCCCTTGGCATTGTGAGCTTAATTCTATATTCCTAACGCAGGAAGAAAGAGCTACCTGCATTTATATAGCACCTTTTAAGACTTCAGCGCATCCCAAAGCACTTTACAGCCAATGAAGTGCAGTCACTGTTGTAATGTAGGAAATATGGAAGACAATTTGCGCACAGCAAGCTCTCACAAACACCAATGTGATAATGACCAGATAATCTGTTTTTCGTGATGTCGGATGAGGGATGAGTATTAGCCGGAACACCAAAAGAACTCCTGTGCTCGTCTTCGAAATAGTGCTATGGGGTCTTTTATGTCCATCTGTGAGAAGAGATGGGAGCTCGATTTAACGTCTCATCCGAAAGATGTTAAAGCAAGGCAAAGATTTACATATCAGCTTCAAAACCAGCTTCAGTATTTGTTTATCCATCTTCAGTTTGTCAACTCGGCCCAGAATGAAACAAGCATGCCTACCGACTTGTAGAACATGAGAGAAATTATGCAGATATACATCTTGACCATAGAACCCTATAAGACCAAATTACATTTAAGCAGAGCCATGTATACATTTGCCAAAAATCCAAACTGTTTCTGCGACATCATATTTTTAAAAAATGAACATAAAGTTACCGAACTCTGAAACACAAATAGCAAATTCTAGAAACAATGAGCATAGCAACATAGAAACATAGAAATTTACAGCGCAGAAGGAGGCCATTTTGGCCCATCGTGTCCGAGCCGGCCGACAAAGAGCCATACGGCCATCAGTCAGCAGCCCTGAAGGTTACATATAAACCTATGAGCAATGAACAATGGCGGAAAGGTAAAGAGCACCCGGCCCAACCAGTCCGCCCCACACAACTGCGACACCCCTGATACTGAAACATTCTACACTCCACCCCAACCCGAGTCATGTGATCTCCTGGGAGAGGCGAAAACCAGATTAAAAACCCAGGCCAATTTAGGGAGAAACAAAATCTGGGAAAATTCCTCTCCAATCCATCCAGGCGATCAAAACTAGTCCAGGAGATCACCCTGGCCATATTCGATTCTCTGCAGTACTTACCATCATATCTGCGCTGGCCAACAAGAGGTTATCCAGTCTAATCCCAATTACTAGCTCTAGGTCCGTAACCCTGTAGGTTACGGCACTTCAAGTGCCCATCCAATGGGGGGAGGATTTCTGCATCCACCACTCTTCCAGGCAGTGAGTTCCAGATCCCCACAATCCTCTGCATAAAGAAGCCCCCCCCCTCTCAAATCCCCTCTGAACCTTCCATTAACTACCTTAAAACTATGCCCCCTCATAATAGACCCCTCCACCAATGGGAATAGGCCCTTGCTATCACTATATCCAGCATCTATAAAGAAAGGAAAAAGGTTAAAGTTTCAATCACTGTCGAGACTTACACGAGGAAAATGGTCAATGGAGGAGCCCCGTGGACCATTACAGCAATAAGGTCTCAGTCTTCAGAAAAGGACAAGGTGCCTGGTAAAATAAAATTGACAATAATGGGGAAAGAAAATATAACCGTTTGCTCAAATTATGATCATTCACTGACAGTAGAATTCAAACTTAGACTTCTCAGGTGTGAGTCCAATACTCTCCCACCCTATTTTTCACTTCTTTATTGGGCATTCTAACTTGGATTTTCTTCAATCCCACATCACTGTAGATGGGCCTGTGGGATAGGACGTCGATCCACCCATTAGCTGTGCCCTTAACCCCAACCCATTTCCCGGGGTCAGGGTTATTAGCCTATTGGGAGCAGACACCATATGTAGTTATCTGGCATAACTGAAGAGGAAATTTCAGTCCTAATAAATCAGGACAACCCAAGTTCTACGGTAAACTCTTCGTTAATCTTTGTAATTGCCGGTATTTCAAATGATCAATTCCAAATTTTATCTATTTGGCCAATTGAAGCAAAATGATCATTTTAATCTCTCTGCCTAAAATATATATGATAAACAAGTGGAATAGATTATATGAAACTATTACAAATAAAGTCCTACTCCTGGTGTGCTATATTCTAAAGTGTATTACAATGATTGGTAATATACCTTTAAATGTGATGACATTTTTCTGTCCAACAGACAAACACAATCTCTTTATTCCTTCGGATTTAAAAAGGAAACAAATGGTAAGTGGATAAATCGACCATCTGGTGTAGCACAAAAGCATACAGCCAGCAAGGTCCCAAGTTCAATCCTTGCACTGTGCTGAGTTCATTGATATCAGCCAAGACAACAGCAAGGGAGCAACAATTGGTTTTAGCATTCCCCAGACTAGAGATAGAAAAAATTGGCCAGGGCTCCTGCCCAATTACTATCCAGTGATCATTGTGTATTCTCATATTAGGTGGGAGCAGGATCAGGCCCAGTTATGATGGTCTATTCCACCCCTTAACCCCAGTCAGGGCTCACAGATAAGGAATGGTCACTTGACCAGGATACTAGATGGTTGGAGGCAGATGGGGGAAAAACTGGAGGGAAATTATTAAGCGCACAGATAGAATCCCACAAGCAGTTGGTTTATCCAGTTTTTTTACTGCTCAATGTAGTAAAGTGAATGCTTTTTGATGATTCCAATTAAAAATGACAAGCAGACTCATGAAGATGGGACTGTCCATCCCTAGCTATTCCCATCACACTTAAACTCAAGAAACAAGTGGAGATGGCTCGTTGACGATATTGGTCACTTCTTTCCACAGAGACAGCACTATTTAAATGGCAAGCACTGTACAGAGACAAAGATAATTGAATTACTTCTGCAATGACCATAAATGACAGCAGAACAAACCATTCAATACCATTTGTATTTATTTTTTCATCATCAGTTGAATGCAAAACAAATAGGATTTGCAGATGAGGTTTAGATTGTTTAATTTATAAATAACACGTTTTTATTATTAGCAACTGGAACTTCCAACAGGTCTTTTCAACCCACATTACACAAACAGATCCCTTTAGATACAAGAAACAAGAAATGAAACACAGATTGGATACATCACAAGTGGATGGAAAATTTGGATGGTTAATCCACATAGTAAATGTAAAGAGTTAATTTTCCCCTTGACTGGTAGAATGGATCTCTGGCCCATTGTAGAACCCATCTGGTGCTCAATTCCGTTGAAATCAATGGAATTAAAATCAGGCATGTTCTAGAGCGAGCGGGCGATCCTCTCTGCTAATTTACCGCCCAAACGGTGAATGTGAAAATGATCCACTAAGTGTTTGACAAAAAGAAAATTATGAATTAACTTAAATGTGTAAGATTGATTCCAAAATTAGAAATCTGGAGAATCCTTTGGACTTCCCTGTCATATTTTCCCATTTCTTTGGAAATGTGTTAAATATTTTTAATATAGTTTTTAATGAACTGCAAACAAAGCAGCAGGCAAGTGCAATCTTGTGAAAAGTAATTTAATCTGATTAGATTTCATTAGCTGAAATGACAGAAAACTGGCTGATTACAAAGCACCCAATGACCCTTTAATACTTGTCAAGCAGCTAAATAATCCCTTTGCCTGTATCAGTGATGAAAAGTTCAGTAATCCAACTATGGAGTACACAGATGTATGCTATAGCTCAACGACACTAATCAGAAAACCCTGATTTATCCACGAGGCTCTATATATATTGAAAATTCCAGGAGAGACACAGTAACACAATAATAGGCAGAATAATTCAATTTGAAATGTAGCACGAGTATTTTTAGAAGAAATTTACAGCACAGAAGGAAGCCATTCGGCCCATCGTGTCCGTGCCAGCCGACAAATAGCTATCAGGCCTAATCCCATTTTCCAGCTCTTGGTCCGTAACCTTGTAGGTTACGGCACTTCAAGTGCATATCAAGTACTTTTTAAATGCTATGAGGGTTGAAGGAACAATACATTACTGTGATTCTCTTATCCTGTGGGCTCATTTTAGAAGTGTACTTTTTATACTCCATCAATCAAGCAGTACATTGTCACTAACATTTGAAGCCCTGGTTAAACCCTGGTATCCAGTCCCGATTCCCAACGGACGACAAGCTGATCCTCCTCGGCGACTTCAACGCCAGAGTTGAAAAAGACACTGACCTCTGGGGAGGTGTGATTGGCAGAGAGGGTGTAGGGAAAACCAACTCTAAAGGCACCCTCCTCCTGACGAAATGCTTAGAACGCGGCCTAATCATAACCAATACTCTCTTCTGTCAGAAGGACATAAAAGCCTCATGGCAACACCCCCCACTCCAAGCACTGGCATTTACTGGACTACGTCATTGTCCGAGTGAGGGACCGCAAAGACGTGCACATCACCCTCGCCATGACGGGAGCTGATGGACCACCACCTAATTCGTTCTGTCATCGTCATCAACATTGCCCCAAAATAGCGACGGTAACAGAAACAATGCCGCAGGAAAATCAACGCCGGAGTACTCAAAGATCCCACTAAAAAAGCCCTATTCAGCCAGTGCCTCACTACCAACCTGACAACTCCCAGTGACCCAGAGTGTCCACAGTGCCTGGTCTGCCCTCAAGGCTTCCATAATTAGCACCTGTGAAGAGACGCTCAGTCCCTCGACCAGAAAACACCATGACTGGTTCGGCGAGAACAACCAGAACATTCAGGAGCAAATATGCCGCAAGCATAAGGACTGGAAGCAGCAACACATTTCGAAGGCAATAAAGCAGCTCTACAGATGTCTGAAGGCCGAAGTCCAACAGAAAACCCCTGACCTAAAGAACGGATGGTGGGTGGAGAAAGCTCAAGAAATCCAGCAGCTAGCCGACAACCATGATGTGCGAGGATTCTTCAGCACAGTCAAGATGACCTATGGTCCAAGTTGTTATGTATGCATGCTTGTATTGTTATATGATGTCTGAATGTACCTTACACTGTACACACCTTACTGTACGCCAGAGGGTGTTACTGCTGGAGACCTAAGGGTTACCTACATACTGGGGGTAACCCGGATAAAAAAGGAAGCTCACAGCTTGGTGTCTTCACTCGAAGAGCTGCAAATGAAGGACTACAGTCTACACAGTTTAAGTATCATACCCTGCCTCGTGGAGTCATTGCCAAAGATGCCTGCATACACTACAACTGGCAACGAGGTCACGAACTACACGCTCAGCATGTCGAATCTCAGCAACTTTCAGCAATTTACTCGATGGGGAAGATTGGGATGCTTTTGTAGAAAGATTGGAACATTTCTTCATAGCCAACGACCTGGATGGGGACACACCGGCTACATGACCGAAAAAGCGCAGGGCCTTCCTGCTTAGCAGTTGTGGGCCTACCATCCGTTGCCTCGTCAGGGACTTGCTAGCCCCGGAGAAGACAACGATCAAGAGCTATGAGGAACTTGTAACACTAATACAATACTAAGCAACTAAAACCAAAAGAAAGCATCCTCACAGCCAGACACCGGTTCGACACTTACCGGCAACCAGAAGGCCAAGAAATTACTAAGTATGCTGCACATTTAAGAAGACTAGCTGCACCGTGTGATTTTGGAGACCACCTTAATGAAGCACTAAGGAATATATTTGTCATTGGAATCGGCCATGAGGGCCTCCTACACAAATTGCTTTCTGTGGACATCACAGTCACCCTGCAGAAAGCAATTCAAGTGAGCCAGGCCTACATGTTTTCGGCCTGCGACTCCAGGCGAATACTGACCCAGGACTCTAAACCGGCGATTGCAGTGCACCGCATGGCTACTTCTAAAGGCAGAAATGCTGCCCCGATTCCCGCAACCCTGAGTCCGCTACATGGGGCAAACCAGATGGCCCCGTGCTGGCGCTGTGGAGGAAACCACAGCGCCCACCAGTGCCGCCACAAAGACTATGCATGCAAAGGCTGCAAAGAAAAAGGGCACCTTCAGAGAATGTGCAGAAAAAGCTTTACTCACTGTGTCACTAAAGAGTTGGCTGATCACCTGGGCTCCGACACAGATGAAGATGAAGCTGCTCAACCCCTGGAAGAGGAGTATGGAATTTATACATGCTCCATCGAAAGTTCTCCGTGGACAATGGAAGTAGACATCGACGGGGTTCCAGTTTCCATGGAGATCGACACAGGGGCGAGCCAGTCTGTGATGAGCCAAATGACCTTTGAAAAAATTTGGATGAATCTTGCCACTCGACCAAAACTGTCTCCTGTCCAGGCGCAGCTGCTCACCTATACCAAAGATAAAATCCAAATCGTTGGCAGCATGGATGTCCAGGTCTCCCAGGGCGGCGTGTTGAACAAACTCCCCCTATGGAGTGTTGCCGGAGATGGTGCCACGCTGCTGGGAAGGAATTGGATGAACTCGGTCCAACTCAGTTGAAGTGACGACAGCCTCCAGGCTCCAGCAATCGACATCGAACATGGATCCATCACTGCATCTAGAGATCCCACTGTCCAGCTCGACTGCGCGGCGAAATCTCCAGGACCACACCACGGCGAATCTCCAGGACCGAAAAACCAAACTCCACCTTCCAGGCTGGGGCAGGACTCCAAGAAGTGAACATCATCGAAAGAAGTGGATTCCCGATGTCCATGGCCAAACCTGAGGAAGAAAAGATCACCACAGCCTACCTGGAGGAGAGCCAGAAGATGGCGGCTGCATCACGAAGAGAAGAACCTAAAATCAAAATGCCCGCGACCAGACCAAGAAGGGCAGCATTGGAGGAGCGACATGTGACACCGAGCGGCCAATTGGATTTGAAGGCTCCCTTAAAGGAGACTGGTAACCAAAAAAATTAAAGAGACAGTTTCAACTTAAAGATGACAGGGACTTTAAAGCTAAAAATGCAGTAAAATGGTGCAAGTATGATAATGTAACCATGAATTGTGATGCTGGTGTAACTAATGTGAAAAATGAAATGAATGCTTGTGTAAGTAAGGTTAAGAACAAGCTTGTTATGTGTGATGATTATGACAGAGAGTTTGAAATGCCTAATGTAACCATGCCTGGTGAGACCATGATACCAAAAAGTAATGCAAATGCTGTTATTAACAATGTAAAGGCAGTCAGTAATGTAGACTCGACTATGTATGACCAGAGCCGTGGTGTCGTGTATACAGGTAGAACACTGTTAAAGGACACTGGGTTCTACAGGGACTATGCAAATGCTAGAGGAATCCCCCCGTGGGAGACCCCCAGGTCCAGCTGGCTACCAGACCATGTAGCCTGGACCTTTGGAATGAGTGCGATGCCCCAGGAAGGACACACACACCCAGTGGCAGCAGACCTACTACAGGGACAGTGGTCAATGGGCAGCACAGCCACCACCACTGGCAACCTGCCCCAGACCAGCCCTACACCCTCTGGCCACCAGGGCCAACACCAGTAGCGAGAGGCCAATACCCTCCAGCTTTCCTGGCAAACCCTGGGATGACCAGACTCTCATCCCAAATGGAGGACAAGGAGCCCACACAGTCCTGTGGCCCTGCCCACCACCACACAACTACCCACATCACAGAGTATGCACCCTACCCACTACTGCAATGGCTACTCCACTGAGGGATCCCACAACAGTGGCACCCACATGGTCTGTGTGTGAAGGGGGGGAAATGTATGAGGCCAGCCTAAAGTACAGGGATCACACCTGGCACCCAGACAACCCTCACCACAACCTCCCATAGCCCACTACTGATCACCTCCCCAGGTCATTACAATAAGGACTTGAAAAATGCTTAAGGGGGAGTGTTGTTATGTATCCATGCTTGTATTGTTATATGATGTCTGCAACACTGAATGTACCTTACACTGTACACAGCTTACTGTACACCAGAGGGTGCTGCTGCTGGAGACCTAAGGGTTACCTACACATTGGGGGTAACCCAGTATAAAAGGGAGCTCACAGCTTGGTGTCCTCACTCGAGGAGCTGCAAATAAAGGACTACAGTCGACACAGTTTAAGGACCTTACTCGTGAGGTCATTATCAAAGGTGCCTGCATACACTATACAAGCACCCAAGGCCCTATCCCACTGTTGGCCAAGAACGGAGAGGTGCTCATCAAGGACAGAGAGGCAGTCAGTGGAAGGAACACTTTGAGGATCTCCTTAACCGAGACTCTGTCTTCGACTTAAGTGTCCTCGATTCCATCCCACAGCATGCCACCCGCCACCATCTCAGCAGAACACCAGCCCGGCAAGAGGTTGAAAAAGCCATTCGACAACTGCAAAACAACAAGTTATCAGGAGCAGATGGAATCCCCGCCGCAGCATTAAAACATGGTGGAAAAGCATTACTGGCACAGATCCATGACCTGATCTCTCTTATCTGGAAGGAGGAGAGCATGCCAGGAGATCTCAGAGACGCCGTAATCGTGACCATCTTCAAGAAAGGTGACAAGTCCGACTGCGGTAACTACAGAGGAATGTCCCTGCTGTCGACCACCGGGAAAGTCATCGCAAGAATCCTCCTCAATCGCCTTCTCCCCATGGCTGAAGAACTCCTCCCAGAGTCGCAATGCGGATTCGCCCACTAAGGGGCACAATGGACATAATCTTCACCGTGCAGCAGATACAAGAGAAATCATCATCATCATAGGCAGTCCCTCGGAGGCTTGCTTCCACTCCTAAAATGAGTTCTTTGCTGGTTGAACAATTCAAAACGAGAGCCACAGACCCTGTCACAAGTGGGACAGATATTCGTCGGGGGAAGGGGTGGTTGGCACTGATTTACCACACGCTCCTTCCGCTGCCTGCATCTGACCTCTTCACGCTCGCGGTGTTGAGATTCGAAGAGCTCGCCCTTCTGGATGCACTTTCTCCACCTGGAGCGGTCTTCGGCCAGGGTCTCCCAAGTGTCAGTGGTGATGTCGCACTTTATCAGGGAGGCTTTGTGGGTGTCCTTATAACGTTTCCGCTGCCCACCTTTGGCTCGTTTGCCATGAAGGAGCTCCGCGTAGAGCAATTGCTTGGGGAGTCTAAGGGCATGCAAACAAAGTGGCCTGCCCAGCGAAGCTGATCAAGTGTGGTCAGTGTTTCAATGCTGGGGATGTTAGCCTGGGCGAGGACACTGATGTTGGTGCACCTGTCCTCCCAGGGGATCCGCAGGATCTTGCGGAGATATCGTTGGTGATATATATCCAGCGACTTGAGGTGTCTTCTGTACATCGTCCATGCCTCTGACCTATACAGGAAGGCAGGTATGATTACAGCCCTGTAGACCATGAGCTTGGTGGTAGCTTTGAGGGCCTGGTCCTCGAACACTCATTTCCTCAGACAGCTGAAGGTTGCACTAGCGCACTGGAGGCGATGTTGAATCTCCTCATCAATGTCTGCCTTTGTTAACAAGAGGCTCCCGAGGTATGGGAAATGGTCCACGTTGTCAAGGGCCGCACCGTGAATCTTGATGACTGGGGGGCAGTGCTGTGCGACGAGGACAGGCTGGTGGAGGACCTTTGTCTTACGGATGTTAAGCGTAAGGCCCATGCTTTCGTATACCTCGGTGAATACATCGACTATATCCTGGAGTTCAGCCTCAGAATGTGCAGAAACACAGGCATCGTCTGCGTACTGCAGTTCACCGACAGAGGTTTGGGTGATTTTGGACCTGGCCTGGATGTGGCGTAGGTTAAACAGCTTCCCACTGGTTCTGTAGTTTAGTTCCACTCCAGCGGGGAGCTTGTTAACAGTGAGGTGGAGCATGGCAGCGAGGAAGATTGAGAAGAGGGTTGGAGCACTGACACAGCCCTGTTTGACCCCGGTCCAGACGTGAATTGGGTCTGTAATGGATCCGTTGGTAAAGATCATGGCCTGCATGTTGTCGTAGAGTAGGCAAAGGATTTGAAAATCTTTTGGGGGCATCCAAAACGGAGGAGGACACTCCATAAGCACTCATGATCGACGGTGTCAAAGGCCTTTGTAAGATCGAAGAAGGCCATGTATAAGGGCTGGCGCTGTTCCCTGCATTTTTCCTGCAGCTGGCGTTGCAAAGATTATGTCCGTTGTTCCCCGTAGGGGACGAAATCCACATTGTGACTCCAGGAGGAGCTCCTTGGCCACAGGGAGAAGACGGTTGAGGAGAACTCAGTGGTTGATAGCAGGGAGATTTCCTTGTAGTTGTCGCAGTAGGATTTTTTCCCCTTTTTAAAAATGGACACGATCACTGCATCTCTGAGATCTCCCGGCATGTTCTCCTCCCTCCAAATGAGAGAGATAAGGTCATGTATCCACGCCAACAGCGCCTCTCTGCCATACTTTAGCGCCTCAGCAGGAATTCCATCCGCACCCGTAGCCTTGTTATTCTTGAGCTGTTTTATAGCTTTGCCTACCTCGTGCACTGTTGGGGTTTTACTGAGGTGGTGGTGGGTCACATGCTGCGGGATAGAGTTGAGAACACTCGAGTCAAAAGCAGAGTCTCGATTGAGGAGATCTTTGAAGTGCTCCTTCCAGCGGGCCCTGACTGCCTCAGTGTCCTTGATGAGTGTTTCCCCATTCTTGGCCAGCAGTGGGGTGGGACCTTGGGAGTTTGGACCGTAGGTGGCCTTGACTGCAATGAAGAATCCTCGAGTGTCGTGGCTGTCAGCTCGTTGTTGTATCACCTGCGCTTTCTCCATCCACCACTTGTTCTTTTGGTCCCGGATTTTTGTTGGACCTCAGCCTTGAGCCATCTGTAACATTGCTTTGTAGCTCCCGAGTTGGGTTGTTGCTTGTTGCTCAGAAATGCTCTGCGCTTACGATCTATTAATTCTTGGATCTCCTGATCATTTTCATCAAACCAGTCCTGGTGTGTTCTGGTTGCGTAACCAAGTGTCTCTTCACAAGCACTGGTTATGGAGGCCTGGAGGGCAGACCAAGCACTGTGGGCATTGAGCATCTCAGGGTCATCCAGGCACGCCAGATTGGCTGTGAGGCGCTGGCTGTATTGGACTCTCTTAGCTGGCTCTTTAAGTGCCCCGATATTTGCAGCACTGCTTCTGCTGTCCCCTCTGCTTTGGGATAGTGTTAATATTGATGATGGATCGGATTAGACGATGGTCCATCCAGCAGTCATCAGCTCCTGTCATGGCACGGGTAATGTGCACATCCTTGCGATCCCTGGCTCGGTTGGTGACATAGTCCAGCAGGTTCCAGTGTTTGGAGCGAGGGTGTTGCCACGATGTCTTGTATTTGTCCCTCTGGCGGAACAGGGTGTTGGTGATGAGAAGTTCATGTTCTAGACATTTTGTCAGGAGTAGGGTGCCATTGGAGTTGGATTTCCCTACCCCCTCTCTGCAAATCATATCTTCCAAGAGGGCTGTGTCTTTGCCGACCCTGGCATTAAAGTCACCGAGGAGGATCAATTTGTCACCCGTGGGGACGCAGGACAGAGATGTCTCGAGGTTGGAATAGAAACCCTCTTTAGCCTCATCCATTGCATCGAGTGTTGGGGCATACACACTGATGACTGTGGCGCATTGGTTCTGGGATAGGGTAAGGCGAAGGGTCATGAGGCATTCGTTAACCCCGCAGGGGGAGTCTTTGAGGCAGCCGACCAGTTCATTTTTTGACGGCAAAGCCGACTCCATGAAGGTGGCGTTCTTCCTCTGGTTTTCCTTTCCAGAAATGTTCCTTGAGCTGGCCTTCCCCCTGCCCGCCGGGTCTCACTTAGGGCGGGGATGTCGATGTCGATGTGTAAGTTCCTGGGCAACTATGGTGCTGTGGCGTTCTGGTCTGTCGCTGTTGAGGTTGTCCATTAGGGTACTGACGTTCCAGGTCCCGAACTTCATGTTAACGAAGATGCCTGTGCATGAGTTCTTTTAACGAGGGTGGTCGTTGCACACCGACCACCACACAAGCTTAGCCAAGCAAGGTCTTGGTCCAGTGGCAAGGGGGTCCAAGACGACTGGAGACCAGGCACTGCTATATGGGCCTAGTTGCCTACAGCAAGATGTTGACCGCAGGCTCGGCGCTGAGTCGCGCCCTTGATGGTAGATGGCCTGCTGCTTGGTTGGGGAAAGGCATTGAGAGGGTTAGCGGTCCTCTGGACTTTAGTGTGGAAGGTCAGGGTGGTCACAGCCATGGTACTCACCACGTGCTGAGGGAGAAGAGGTCAGGTCATCAGCAGGGGAGGATAGATCCAGTCATCATTGAAGTAGGAGGAGAGGCCAGCCGTCGGCGCTGAAGAGGAGGAGGTCCAATCGCCGCTGAGGAGGATAGGCACAGCCGCCGTCGCTGGCAGAGGCCTGATCTCCACTGGAGGAGGTCCGATCGCCGCTGGAGGGGCCCGATTGTTGTTGGAGTGTTGGAGGCCCGATCGCCGCTGGAGGGGGCCCGATCTTCTTGGAGAGGCCCGATCACTGTGAGAGGGGCTCGATCGCTGTTGGAGGAGGTCCGATCGCCGCTGGAGGGGGCTGATCACCGCTGAAGGTGGTCCGATTGCCACTGGAGGGGCCCGATCACCATTGGAGGGGTCCGCTCGCCGCTGGAAGGAGTCCGATTGCTGCTGGAGGGGGTCCGATCGCTGTTGGAGGGGGCCGATCGCCTGGTCGGAGGCTCAGCTGGTTCACCGGGCATCGTCGAGGATCGGGGATCGGGTGGGGCAGCTGAGTCGACGTCGAAGGTCGCCGGAGAAGGTCGCCGAAGGAGTGAAGAGATCCAGGTCCAGGTCGCTGCTGCAGGAGGCTTGGTCTTTACTGGTAATCCAGTCACTGTCATCGATGAGTGGTGTGGAGCTTAGGAGGGAAGGATCGCGTCGGAGGTAGGCCCGAATTTATGAGGATTGTAGGATTAGGGTTTAAGGTAAAGTTTAAGAAAATGTACCCCCTATTCGGGTCTATTAAGGCGATGGAGAGTTTAGACAGTGGGAGGGGAGGAAGTTGAGAGTGAAAGGTTGTCGGATGGCGCAAGATTGCAAGGTTAGATTTGTTTTGTCGGGGGAGCTCCCTTGGGAACTGCCACCCCAGCGGCCATCTTTACAGAGAAATGCAGGGAACAGTATCAACCCTTGTACATGGCCTTCGTTGACTTCACAAAAGCCTTCGACGCTGTCAACCATGAGGGATTATGGAGCATCCTCCTCAGATCCGGCTGCCCTCAAAAGTTTGTCACCATCCTCTGCCTGCTTCACGATGACATGCAAGCCGTGATCCTGACCAACGGATCCACCACAGACACTTTCCACGTTCGGACCGGGGTCAAGCAAGGCTGTGTCATCGCACCAATGCTCTTCTCGATCTTCCTTGCTGCAATGCTTCATCTCACCCACAGCAAGCTCCCTGCTGGAGTGGAACTAAATTACAGGACAAACGGGAATCTGTTCAACCTCCGCCACCTCCAGGACAAATTCAAGGTCGTCCCATCTTCTGTCATTGAATTGCCGCACACTCGGAGGCCGAACTCCAAGCCATCATCAACATCTTCACCAAGGCGTCCGTAAGACAAAGGTCCGCTACCAACCTGACCCCGCCACACAGCACTGCCCACCCCGCTTAGCAAGATGCCCGACAAGGTCTTGGACAACGTGGACCATTTTCCATACCTCGGGAGCCTACTGTCAATAAAGGCATCAATGACGAGGTCCAACACCACCTTCAATGCGCCAGCGCAGCCTTCGGTCGGCTGAGGAAGAGAGTGTTTGAAGACCAGGACCTCAAACACGGCACCAAGCTCATGGTCTACAGAGCAGTGGTGATACCCGCCCTCCTATATGTTTCAGAGACATGGACTATGTACAGCAGACACCTCAAAACACTGGAGAAGTACCACCAACTCTGCCTCCGCAAGATCCTGCAAATCCATTGGGGAATAGGCGCACCAACGTCAGTGTCCTCGTTGAGGCCAACATCCCCAGCATCGAAGCATTGACCACGCTCGATCAGCTCCGCTGGATGGGCCACATCATCCGCATGCCTTATACGAGACTCCCAAAACAAGCGCCCTTCTCAGAGCTCTGACACTGCAAGCGAGCCCCAGGTAGGCAGAGGAAAGACTTCAAGGACACCGTCAAAGCCTCCTTGAAAACATGTAACATCCCCACCAACACCTGGGAGTTCTTGGCCCAAGACTGCCGAAAGTGGAGAAAAAACATCCGGGAAGGCGCTGAACACCTCGAGTCTCTTCGCCGAGAGCATGCTGAAGCCAAGCGTCAACAGCAGAAGAAGCGTGCGGCAACCCAGGCTCCCCAACCTCCAACCACCGTCTGCCCCACCTGTGACAGAGACTGTAGGTCCTGCATTGGTCTCAGAACTCATTTTTAGTGTGGAAGCAAGTCATTGTCGACTCGGAGGAATTGCCTATGATGATGATGAGTGCACATCTGTTCTACATGAGCTCTGCAATTTAGATTTGTGTGTTCATTGTAAACTGCATTTTATTTTTCATAACAAACTCACGGTCAAAGATCCCACAGGAAAGCAGAAATTCCAGGAAGGTTTTTGTGTTTATAACAGTGTCAACTTGTGTAAAATTATTTTGCCTTAACTTTTGTGACTCTAATCTCTAAAAGATTCCAAATTCATTAAACCAGCAGTTCAGATTTACTGCAAATCAGTGGCTTACAAAGTGTGATGGAAAGTTAAACAGGCACAACTTTTACTTTTAAAATATGACCCAGCAAAGAATGGGTTAACACAAAGCTTCAGAAACAGGAATTCAATACTCACTTTTGTTTTTTTATTCCTCCCCCCATTTAATTCTACGTGGATTTCTCATGATTGGCCGTTAGCAAACAAAAAGTGTTTGTTTTTTATGGCTGCTAATTTCACTTATCAATTTTAAATAGGGACATTACTTGGAGTGCAAATATGCACTGTTTCTGCTTTTTAACCAGTCTTGCACCTCTGTTTGCGCATGTTTGCTTTTTCATAACAAAAGAGGAAAATATAGCTGCTAGCTATTTACTGCTGCTCAGTCATTCACAAAGGGTGAAAAAAAATTAAACTAGCTCAACCTTTACTTTGTAAAACATAACCCAAAGAATGTGGTAGTAGAAAGCGCCAGAGTAACATAGCCAAAGATCATAAAATGAACGTACAAATTGAACACAACGTTCCATTAATTACATAATGCATCCTCTGAAGTGATGGTTATATTTAAACTATGGCTATAAATAGAGCCTGGTAGTTTGCATTAATATTTTTTGTAAATTATTGATATCCAAACCATGGATCATCATGTACCTTTCAAGTTGACAATCATGCAAATTGGCTGCTAAACTTCTACTTTAAAGTATTGCCGAGGTCTTTGCAAGAAACAAGAATAAAGAAAGACTAGAATTTATATAGCGTCTTTCATGATCCCAGGCATCCCAAAGTGCTTTACAACCAATTAAGTACTTTCGAAGTATAGTCGTTGAACTTTTTCCTGTAATTTCCACAGCAGGATTCATTCAAAGAAGTTCCCCCCTTTCCTGTTCTTGTTCACATAGTTTTCTCAAGCCAACCAATCACTTATTGGATATGATTTACTATATGTGCTGCAATGTCCGTTCTGGAACCTCCCCAATGTCTCTGTAAAAAGACTGTAATTCTTCAATACTCAGCTGGTCGTACCTTGAAGCAATTTACTGCGATTATATTTTATTGAATCTTGTTGGGCATGCTATACAGGGATAATTTGCTATCACAGTCATTCTGATTGATGCTTTGCTAAACCTGGATCTCAAATGTGTGGCCTAGTGTGGAGATTTTGTACTTAACAGACCAAAGAACATGATGCACCAGATTTTGCTGGAGTGGGGCATCTTGCGGCACACCCCAATTAGTTAGGCTTACAATTAAATGTTAAGTTCCAGGAAATGTGACCAGCTAACAGTACAATGAGGGCGATTGGGCATCTGGGACCTTTCGTGAGCAACGGGAAAAAATGGTGTTTCTCCTTAATCAATGAGATTAAAGGATTGAGAAATAAACAGAGGAGGCCTGAGAAGGAGGGTGGGTGAATTCAATGTCAAATCACATACAGAAAGAGAAAGAAAGAAAAAGGAAAGACATTGGTAGGATAGATAAAGCAAGACTTGCATTTGCATTTATATAGCACCTTTTATGACCATTGGACGTCTCAAAGCACTTTACATCCAAAGAAGTACTTTTGAACTGTAGTCATTGTTGTAATGTACATGGCCTTCATTGACCCTGCAAAGGCCTTTGACACTGTTAACCGCGAGAGACTATGGAGCATCCTCCTCCGTTTCGGTTCCCCCCAAAAGTTTGTCACCATCCTCCGTATGCTTCACGACGCCATGCAAGCCATGATCCTGACCAATGGATCCACCACAGACCCAATCCATGTCTGGACTGGGGTCAAGCAGGGCTGCGTCATCACGCCAACCCTCTTCTCGATCTAACTCACTGCAATGCTCCCCCTCACGCTCAACAAGTTCCCCGCTGGAGTGGAACTAAACTACAGAACCAGTGGAAACCTATTCAACCTTCGGCGCTTCCAGGCTAGATCCAAGACCGTCCCATCCTCTGTCGTCGAGCTACAGTACGCGGACGTCCCTTGCGTCTGCACACATTCAGAGGCTGAACTCCAAACCATCATCAACATCTTCACCGAGGCGTACGAAAGCATGGGCCTTACACTAAACAGCTCTATTGATAAAGGGTGGAATCACAGCAATAGTAAGAAATGATATTGGCTCAACTGATAAGGGTGTTGAAACAGTTTGGGTGGAGATAAGGAACAATAAGGGGAAAAAGTCACTGGTGGGCATAGTCTATAGGTCCCTTAACAGTCGCAACTCTGTTGGTCGGAGCATAAACCAGGAAAGAGTGGGGACTTGTAAAAAGGGAACAGCAATAATCATGGGTGATTTAACTTCCATATTGATTGGACAAATCAAATTGGCCAGGGTAGCCTTGAGGAGGAGTTCATAGAGTGCATAAAGGATGGGTTCATTGAGCAGTACGTAACAGAACCAAGCAGAGGATAGGTTATTTTAGATCTGGTCCTGTGTAATGAGACAGGATTAATAAACAATCTCCTGGTGAAGGATCCCCTTGGAATGAGTGATCATAGCATGATTGAATTTCAAATTCAGATGGAGGGTGAGAAAGTTGGATTTCTAACCAGCTTATTAAGTTTAAATATAGGAGACTATGAAGGTATGAGGGCAGAGTTGGGTAAAGTAGACTGGGAAAATAGCTTAAAGTGTTGTATGGCTAATGAACAGTGGTGTACATTTAAGGAGATATTTCACAAGTCTCAAGAAAAATATATTCCAGTGAGGAGAAAAGGGTGTAAGAGAAAAGATAGTCATCCGTGCCTAACTAAAGAAATAAAGGATGGTATCCAATTAAAAACAAGGACATACAAAGTGGCCAAAACTACTGGGAGGACAGAAGACTGGGAAGCTTTTAAAAGCCAGCAAAGAATGATTAAAATAATGATTAAGAAAGGGAGGATAGACTATTAAAGTAAACTAGCACAAAATATAAAAACAGATAGCAAGATTTTCATAGAAACAAAGAAAATAGGTGCAGGAGTAGGCCGTTCGACCCTTCGAGCCTGCACCGCCATTCAATGAGTTCATGGCTGAACATGCAACTTCAGTACCCCATTCCTGCTTTCTCGCCATATCCCTTGATCCCCCGAGTAGTAAGGACTACATCTAACTCCTTTTTGAATATATTTAGTGAATTGGCCTCAACAACTTTCTGTGGTAGGGAATTCCACAGGTTCACCACTCTCTGGGTGAAGAAGTTTCTCATCATCTCGGTCCTAAATGGCTTACCCCTTATCCTTAGACTGTGACCCCTGGTTCTGGACTTCCCCAACATTGGGAACATTCTTCCTGCATCTAACCTGTCCAAACCCATCAGAATTTTAAACGTTTCTATGAGATCCCCTCTCATTCTTCTGAACTCCAGTGAATACAAGCCCAGTTGATCCAGTCTTTCTTGATATGTCAGTCCCGCCATCCCGGGAATCAGTCTGGTGAACCTTCGCTGCACTCCCTCAATAGCAAGAATGTCCTTCCTCAAGTTAGGAGATCAAAACTGTACACAATACTCCAGGTGTGGCCTCACCAAGGCCCTGTACAACTGTAGTAACACCTCCCTGCCCTGTACTCAAATCCCCTCGCTATGAAGGCCAACATGCCATTTGCTTTCTTAAAATCCTCCTGTACCTGCATGCCAACCTTCAATGACTGATGTACCACGACACCCAGGTCTCGTTGCACCTCCCCTTTTCCTAATCTGTCACCATTCAGACAATAGTCTGTCTCTCTGTTTTTATCACCAAAGTGGATAACCTCACATTTATCCACTTTATACTTCATCTGCCATGCATTTGCCCACTCACCTAACCTATCCAAGTCACTCTGCAGCCTCATAGCATCCTCCTCATAGCTCACACTGCCACCCAACTTAGTGTCATCCGCAAATTTGGAGATACTACATTTAATCCCCTCGTCTAAATCATTAATGTACAGTGTAAACAGCTGGGGCCCCAGCACAGAACCTTGCGGTATCCCACTAGTCACTGCCTGCCATTCTGAAAAGTACCCATTTACTCCTACTCTTTGCTTCTTGTCTGCCAACCAGTTCTCAATCCACGTCAGTGCACTACCCCCAATCCCATGTGCTTTAACTTTGCACATTGATCTCTTGTGTGGGACCTTGTCGAAAGCCTTCTGAAAGTCCAAATATACCACATCAACTGGTTCTCCCTTGTCCACTCTACTGGAAACATCCTCAAAAAATTCCAGAAGATTTGTCAAGCATGATTTCCCTTTCACAAATCCATGCTGACTTGGACCTATCATGTCACCTCTTTCCAAATGCGCTGTTATGACATTCTTAATAATTGATTCCATCATTTTACCCACTACCGATGTCAGGCTGACCGATCTATAATTCCCTGTTTTCTCTCTCCCTCCTTTTTTAAAAAGTGGGGTTACATTGGCTACCCTCCACTCCATAGGAACTGATCCAGAGTCTATGGAATGTTGGAAAATGGCTGTCAATGCATCCTCTATTTCCAAGGCAACCTCCTTAAGTACTCTGGGATGCAGACTATCAGGCCCTGGGGATTTATCGGCCTTCAAACCCATCAATTTTCCCAACACAATTTCCTGACTAATAAGGATTTCACTCAGTTCCTCCTTCTTACTAGACCCTCTGACCCCTTTTATATCCGGAAGGTTGTTTGTGTCCTCCTTAGTGAATACGAAACCAAAGTACTTGTTCAATTGGTCTGCCATTTCCTTGTTCCCAGTTATGACTTCTCCTGATTCTGACTGCAGGGGACCTACGTTTGTCTTTACTAACCTTTTTCTCTTTACATATCTAAAGAAGCTTTTGCAGTCCATTTTAATGTTCCCTGCAAGCTTCCTCTCGTACTCTATTTTTGCTGCCCTAATCAAACCTTTGTCCTCCTCTGCTGAGTTCTAAATTTCACCCAGTCCCCGGGTTCGCTGCTATTTCTGGCCAATTTGTATGCCACTTCCTTGGCTTTGATACTATCCCTGATTTCCCTTGATAGCCATGGTTGAGCCACCTTCCCTTTTTTATTTTTACGCCTGACGTGGATATACAATTGTTGTAGTTCATCCATGCGGTCTCTAAATGTCTGCCATTGCCCATCCACTGTCAACCCCTTAATATCATCTGCCAATCTATCCTAGCCAAGTCACGCCTCATACTTTCAAAGTTACCCTTCTTTAAGTTCTGGACCATGGTCTCTGAATGGCAGAAACTCTGAACAAATATTTTATATCAGTCTTTACAGTAGAGGACATGAACAATATTCCGACAGTGGATAGTCAAGAAACTATAGGGGGGGAGGAACTTATCACAATCACAATCACTAACGAGGTGGTACTCAATAAGATAATGGGACTAAAGGCAGATAAAACCCCTGGATCTAAACGCACGCCTAGTATTAAAACACTCTACCTAAACACACGCAGCATTCGAAATAAAGTAAATGAGTTGACGGCACAAATCATTTCAAATGGGTATGATTTGGTGGCCATTACAGAAACGTGGTTGCAGGGTGGCCAAGACTGGGAAGTAAACATACAGGGGTATCTGACGATTCGGAAAGATAGACAAGAATGGAAAGGAGGTGGGGTAGCTCTGTTAATAAAGGATGATATTAGGGCAGGTGTGAGAGACAATATTGGCTCGAATGAACAAAATGTTGAATCATTGTGGGTGGAGATTAGAGATAGTAAGGGGAAAAAGTCACTGGTGGGCGCAGTTTATAGGCCCCCAAATAATAACTTCACGGTGGGGCGCGCAATAATCAAGGGAATAATGGAGGCATATGAAAAAGGAACGGCAGTAATCATGGGGGATTTTAACCTACATATCGATTGGTCAAATCAAATCGCACAGGGTAGCCTGGAGGAGGAATTCATAGAATGCATACGGGATTGTTTCTTAGAACAGTATGTTACAGAACCTACAAGGGAGCAAGCTATTTTAGATCTGGTCCGGTGTAATGAGACAGGAATAATAAACAATCTCCTAGTAAAAGATCCTCTCGGAATGAGTGATCACAGTATGGTTGAATTTGTAATACAGATTGAGGGTGAGGAAATAGTGTCTCAAATGAGCATACTATGCTGAAACAAAGGGGACGACAGAGGGCAGAGTTGGCTAAAGTAGACTGGAAACACAGACTAAACGGTGGCACAATTGAGGAACAGTGGAGGACTTTTAAGGAGCTCTTTCACAGTGCTCAAAAAATATATATTCCAGTGAAAAAGAAGGGCGGTAAGAGAAGGAATAAACAGCCGTGGATAACGAAGGAAATAAAGGAGAGTATCAAATTAAAAACCAATGTGTATAAGGTGGCCAAGGTTGGTGGGAAACTAGAAGATTGGGAAAATTTTAAACAACAGCAAAGAATGACTAAGAAAGCAATAAAGAAAGGAAAGATAGATTACGAGGGTAAACTTGTGCAAAACATAAAAACAGATAGTAAAAGCTTTTATCGATATATAAAACGGAAAAGAGTGTCTAAAGTAAATGTTGGTCCCTTAGAAGATGAGAAGGGGGATTTAATAATGGGAAATGTGGAAATGGCTGAGACCTTAAATAATTATTTTGCTTCGGTCTTCACAGTAGAAGACACAAAAACCATGCCAAAAATTGCTGGTCACAGGAATGTGGGAAGGGAGGACCTTGAGACAATCACTATCACTAGGGGGGTAGTGCTGGACAGGCTAATGGGACTCAAGGTAGACACGTCCCCTGGTCCTGATGAAATGCATCCCAGGGTATTAAAAGAGATGGCGGAAGTTATAGCAGATGCATTCGTTATAATCTACCAAAATTCTCTGGACTCTGGGGAGGTACCAGCGGATTGGAAAGCAGCTAATGTAACTCCTCTGTTTAAAAAAGGGGGCAGACAAAAGGCAGGTAACTATAGGCCGGTTAGTTTAACATCTGTAGTGGGGAAAATGCTTGAAGCTATCATTAAAGAAGAAATAGCGGGTCATCTGGATAGGAATAGTGCAATCAAGCAGACGCAACATGGATTCATGAAAGGGAAATCATGTTTAACTAATTTACTGGAATTCTTTGAGGATATAACGAGCATGGTGGATAGAGGTGTACCGATGGATGTGGTGTATTTAGATTTCCAAAAGGCATTCGATAAGGTGCCACACAAAAGGTTACTGCAGAAGATGAAGGTTCGCGGATTCAGAGGAAATGTATTAGCATGGATAGAGAATTGGCTGGCTAACAGAAAGCAGAGAGTCGGGATAAATGAGTCCTTTTCGGGTTGGAAATCGGTGGTTAGTGGTGTGCCACAGGGATCGGTGCTGGGACCACAACTGTTTACAATATGCATAGATGACCTGGAAGAGGGGACAGAGTGTAGTGCAACAGAATTTGCAGATGGCACAAAGATTACTGGGAAAGCAGGTTGTGTAGAGGACACAGAGAGGCTGCAAAGAGATTTAGATAGGTTAAGCGAATGGGCTAAGGTTTGGCAGATGGAATACAATGTCGGAAAGTGTGAGGTCATCCAACTTGGGAAAAAAACAGTAAAAGGGAATATTATTTGAACGGGGAGAAATTACAACATGCTGCGGTGCAGAGGGACCTGGGGGTCCTTGTGCATGAATCCCAAAAAGTTAGTTTGCAGGTGCAGCAGGTAATCAGGAAGGCGAATGGAATGTTGGCCTTCATTGCGAGAGGGATGGAGTACAAAAGCAGGGAGGTCCTGCTGCAACTGTATAGGGTATTGGTGAGGCCGCACCTGGAGTACTGCGTGCAGTTTTGGTCACCTTACTTAAGGAAGGATATAGTAACTTTGGAGCGGGTACAGAGATGATTCACTAGGCTGATTCCGGAGATGAGGGGGTTACCTTATGATGATAGATTGAGTAGACTGGGTTTTTACTCGTTGGAGTTCAGAAGGATGAGGGGTGGTCTTATAGAAACATTTAAAATAATGAAAGGGATATACAAGATAGAGGCAGAGAGGTTGTTTCCACTGGTCGGGGAGACTAGAACTAGGGGGCACAGCCTCAAAATACAGGGGAGCCAATTTAAAACTGAGTTGAGAAGGAATTTCTTCTCCCAGAGGGATGTGAATCTGTGGAATTCTCTGCCCAAGGAAGCAGTTGAGGCTAGCTCATTGAATGTATTCAAGTCACGGATAGATAGATTTTTAACCAATAAGGGAATTAAGGGTTACGGGGAGCGGGCGGGTAAGTGGAGCTGAGTCCACGGCCAGATCAGCCATGATCTTGTTGAATGGCGGAGCAGGCTCGAGGGGTTAGATGGCCTACTCCTGTTCCTAATTCTTATGTTCTTATGTTCTTATGACCTGATGGCTTGCATCCTGGGGTCTTAAGAGAAGTAGCAGCAGGGATTGTGGATGCATTGGTTGTAATTTACCAAAATTCCCTGGATTCTGGGGAGGTCCCAGCAGATTGGAAAACTGCTAATATAACGTCCCTATTTAAAAAAGGAGGCAGACAAAAAGCAGGAAGCTATAGACCAGTTAGCCTAACATCTGTGGTTAGGAAAATGTTGAAGTCCATTATTAAAGAAGCAGTAGCAGGTCATTTGGAAAAGCAAAAGTCGGTCAGTCAGAGTCAGCATGGATTTATGAAGGGGAAGTCATGTTTGACAAATTTGCTGGAGTTCTTTAAGGATGTAGCGAACAGGATGGATAAAGGGGAACCAGTGGGTGTGGTGTATTTGGACTTCCAGAAGGCATTTGACAAGGTGCCACATAAAAGGTTACTGCACAAGATAAAAGCTCACGGGGTTGGGGGTAATATATTAGCATGGGTAGAGGATTGACTAACTAACAGAAAACAGAGAGTCGGGATAAATGGCTCATTCTCTGGTTGGCAACCATTAACTAGTGGGGTGTCGCAGGGATCAGTGCTGGGACCCCAATTATTTACAATCTGTATTGATGACTTGGAAGAAGGGACTGAGTGTAACGTAGCCAAGTTTGCTGACGATACAAAGATGGGAGGAAAAGCAATGTGTGAGGAGGACACAAAAAATCTGCAAAAGAACATAGACAGGCTAAGTGAATGGGCAAACGATTGGCAGATGGAGTATAATGTTGGAAAGTGTGAGGTCATGCACTTTGGCAGAAAAAATCAAAGAGCAAGTTATTATTTAAATGGAGAAAGATTGCAAAGTGCTGCAGTACAGCGGGACCTGGGGGTACTTGTGCATGAAACACAAAAGGATAGTATGCAGGTACAACACCTGGTCAGGAAGGTCAATGGTATCTTGGCCTTTATTGCAAAGGGGATGGAGTATAAAAGCAGCGAAGTCTTATTACAGCTATATAAGGTATTGGTGAGGCCACACCTGGAATACTACATGCAGTTTTGGTTTCCAATATTACGAAAGGATATACTTGCTATGGAGGCAGTTCAGAGAAGGTTCACTAGGCTGATTCCGGGGATGAGTGTGTTGACTTATGAAGAAAGGTTGAGTAGGTTCGGCCTCAACTCATTGGAATTCAGAAGAATGAGAAGTGATCGTATCGAAATGTATAAGGTTATGAGGGAGCTTGACAAGGTGGATGCAGAGAGGATGTTTCCACTGATGGGTTTGACTAGAACTAGAGGACACGGTCTTAGAATAAGGGGCCGCCCATTTAAAACAGAGATGAGGAGAAATCTCTTCTCTCAGAGGGTTGTAAATCTGTGGAATTCGCTGCCTCAGAGAGCTGTGGAAGCTGGGATATTGAATGCATTTAAGACAGAAATAGTTTCTGAAATGATAAGGGGATAAGTGGTTATGGGGAGCGGGCAGGGAAGTGGAACTGAGTCCATGTTCAGATCAGTCATGGTCTTATTGAATGGCGGAGCAGGCTCGAGGGGCTGTATGGCCAACTCCTGTTCCTATTTCTTATGTTTTTATGTTCTTATCAGTTATGTATGCAACACCTTGTAACCAGCATTCTATCACCACCAGAGGGCACATCTGTTGGTGTCCCAAGGGATCCCAGCATCACTTGGGAGCACTGCATATAAGCAGGCCTCTCATGCTGTGCCAGCACTCTGGAGTCAGAATAAATGGACTAAGGTCACACTTACTCAAGTCTACAGTACTCAGTCACATTGCGTTATTTGAGACATAACAACTGGCGATGAGTAATAGATAACGAAACATCACGCGAAAATGCAGAGAACTGTTGGTATCCTGGAGAAATTCTCAGAGGGTGATGATTGGGAAGCCTTTGTGGAGTGACTCGACCAATACTTCATGGCCAATGAGCTGGAAGGGAATGAGAACGCTGTCAAACGAAGGGCGATTCTCCTCACCGTCAGCGGGGCAACAACCTATGGCCTCATGAAGAATCTTCTTGCTCCGGTGAAACCAACAACCAAATCGTATGACGAACTGTGTACGCTGGTCCGGGAGCACCTAAGTCCGAAGGAGAGTCCGAGAGGCGGGAGTGCGTGGTGCCAGAGTGGCCTATAAAGGCCCAGGTGCGTGGAGAGGCGGCGGCAGTCCGAGAGGCGGGAGTGCATGGTGTCGGAGCGGCCTATGAAGGCCCAGGTGCGTGGAGAAGCGGCGGCAGTCCGAGAGGCGGGAGTGCGTGGTGTCGGAGCGGCCTATAAAGGCCCAGGTGCATGGAGAAGCGAGCCGGTGCGGCTGCAGTGGGGAGAGAAGGCAAAAAAGAAGTAGAAAGAAATCAAAAGGTGACGTCACAGCCAAGCGGGTAAGTGATTGGCTGGTGATTGGTGAGTAGCTTTTCTTTTTCTTTTTTATATCAGTAAGTAACCGTTTAACATTGTTGTTGCCAATTTAAGTGTATCTAAGGGTTAAGTCATGGCAGGAGAGCTCGGTCACGTGATAAGCTCCTCCTGTACCATGTGGGAACTCAGGGACACTTCCGGTGTCCCTGACGACTACATCTGCGGGAAGTGTATCCGCCTCCAGCTCCTGACGGACCGCGTTGCGGATTTGGAGCTGAGGGTGGATTCACTCTGGAGCATTCACGATGCTGAGAATGACGTGAGTAGCATGTGTAGCGAGTTGGTCTTACCACAGGCGAAGGGTCCACAGCCAGCTAGAGAATGGAAGACCAGCAGGAAGAGCAGTGCAAGGAAGGTAGTGCAGGGGTACCCTGCGGTCATCCCCCTGCAAAACAGATACACTGCTTTGAGTACTGTTGAGGGGGATGACTCATCAGGGGAGGGCAGCAGCAGCCAAGTTCATGGCACCGTGGCTGGCTCTGTTGCACAGGAGGGCAGGAAAAAGAGTGGGAGAGCGATAGTGATAGGGGATTCAATTGTAAGGGGAATAGATAGGCGTTTCTGCGGCCGCAACCGAGACTCCAGGATGGTATGTTGCCTCCCTGGTGCAAGGGTCAAGGATGTCTCGGAGCGGGTGCAGGACATTCTAAAAAGGGAGGGAGAACAGCCAGTTGTCTTGGTGCACATTGGTAGCAACGACATAGGTAAAAAAAGAGATGAGGTCCTACGAGACGAATTTAAGGAGCTAGGAGCTAAATTAAAAAGTAGGACCTCAAAAGTAGTAATCTCGGGATTGCTACCAGTGCTACGTGCTAGTCAGAGTAGGAATCGCAGGATAGCGCAGATGAATACGTGGCTTGAGCAGTGGTGCAGCAGGGAGGGATTCAAATTCCTGGGGCATTGGAATAAGTTCTGGGGGAGGTGGGATCAGTACAAACCGGACGGTCTGCACCTGGGCAGGACCGGAACCAATGTCCTAGGGGGAGTGTTTGCTAGTGCTGTTGGGGAGGAGTTAAACTAATGTGGCAGGGGGATGGGAACCAATGCAGGGAGACAGAGGGAAACAAAAAGGAGACAAAAGCAAAAGACAGAAAGGAGATGAGTAAAAGTGGAGGGCAGAGAAACCCAAGGCAAAAAACAAAAAGGGCCACTGAATATAAACGGGCTGCAGGAGGGGTCAAAACTAGAAATCATGGTTTAAAAACTAGGATTAAAACACTCTATCTAAACGCAAGCAACATTCGAAATAAAGTAAATGAGTTGACGGCACAAATCATTACAAATGGGTATGATTTGGTGGCCATTACAGAAACATGGTTGCAGGGTGGCCAAGACTGGGAATTAAACATACAGGGGTATCTGACAATTCGGAAAGATAGACAAGAAGGGAAAGGAGGTGAGGTAGCTCTGTTAATAAAGGATGATATCAGGGCAGTTGTGAGAGACAATATTGGCTCTAATGAACAAAATGTTGAATCATTGTGGGTGGAGATTAGAGATAGTAAGGGGAAAAAGTCACTGGTGGACGTAGTTTATAGGCCTCCAAATAATAACTTCACGATGGGGCGTGCAATAATCAAGGGAATAATGGAGGCATGTGAAAAAGGAACGGCAGTAATCATGGGGGATTTTAACCTACATATCGATTGGTCAACTCAAATCGCACGGGGTAGCCTGGAGGAGGAATTCATAGAATGCATATGGGATTGTTTCTTAGAACAGTATGGTACAGAACCTACAAGCTATCTTAGACCTGGTCCTGTGCAATGAGACAGGAATAATAAACAATCTCCTAGTAAAAGATCCTCTCGGAATGAGTGATCACAGTATGGTTGAATTTGTAATACAGATTGAGGGTGAGGAAGTTGTGTCTCAAATGAGCGTACTATGCTTAAACAAAGGGGACTACAGTGGGATGAGGGCAGAGTTGGCTAAAGTAGACTGGAAACACAGACAAAACTGTGGCACAATTGAGGAACAGTGGAGGACTTTTGAGGAGCTCTTTCATAGTGCGCAACAAAAATATATTCCAATGAAAAAGAAGGGTGGTAAGAGAAGGGATAACCAGCCATGGATAACAAAGGAAATAAAGGAGCGTATCAAATCAAAGACCAATGCATATAAGGTGGCCAAGGTTAGTGGGAAACTCGAAGATTGGGAAAAATTTTAAACAACAGCAAAGAATGACAAAAAAAGTAATAAAGAAAGGAAAGATAGATTACGAAGGTAAACTTGTGCAAAACATAAAAACAGATAGTAAAAGCTTTTACAGATATATAAAACGGAAAAGAGTGACTAAAGTAAATGTTGGTCCCTTAGAAGATGAGAAGGGGGATTTCATAATGGGAAATGTGGAAATGGCTGAGACCTTAAACAATTATTTTGCTTCAGACTTCACAAAAACCATGCCAAAAATTGCTGGTCACAGGAATGTGGGAAGAGAGGACCTTGAGACAATCACTATCACTAGGGGGATAGTGCTGGACAGGCTAATGGGACTCAAGGTAGACAAGTCCCCTGGTCCTGATGAAATGCATCCCAGGGTATTAAAAGAGATGGCGGAAGTTATAACAGATGCATTCGTTATAATCTACCAAAATTCTCTGGACTCTGGGGAGGTACCAGCGGATTGGAAAGCAGCTAATGTAACGCCTCTGTTTAAAAAAGGGGACAGACAAAAGGCAGGTAACTATAGGCCGGTTAGTTTAACATCTGTAGTGGGGAAAATGCTTGAAACTATCATTAAGAAAGAAATAGCAGGACATCTAGATAGGAATAGTGCAATCAAGCAGACGCAGCATGGATTCATGAAGGGGAAATCGTGTTTAACTAATTTACTGGAATTCTTTGAGGATATAACGAGCATGGTGGATAGAGGTGTACCGATGGATGTGGTGCATTTAGATTTCCAAAAGGCATTTGATAAGGTGCCACACAAAAGGTTACTGCAGAAGATAGAGGTACGCGGAGTCAGAGGAACTGTATTAGCATGGATAGAGAATTGGCTGGTGAACAGAAAGCAGAGAGTCGGAACAAATGGGTCCTTTTCGGGTTGGAAATCGGTGGTTAGTGGTGTGCCACAGGGATCGGTGCTGGGACCACAACTGTTTACAATATACATAGATGACCTGGAAGAGGGGACAGAGTGTAGTGCAACAAAATTTGCAGATGACACAAAGATTAGTGGGAAAGCGGGTTGTGTAGAGGACACAGAGAGGCTGCAAAGAGATTTAGATAGGTTAAGCGAATGAGCTAAGGTTTGGCAGATGGAATACAATGTCGGAAAATGTGAGGTCATCCACCTTGGAAAAAAACAGTAAAAGGGAATATTATTTGAACGGGGAGAAATTACAACATGCTGAGGTGCAGAGAGACCTGGGGGTCCTTGTGCATGAATCCCAAAAAGTTAGTTTGCAGGTGCAGCAGGTAATCAGGAAGGCGAATGGAATGTTGGCCTTCATTGCGAGAGGGATGGAGTACAAAAACAGGCAGGTCCTGCTGCAACTGTATAGGGTATTGGTAAGGCCGCACCTGGAGTACTGCGTGCAGTTTTGGTCACCTCACTTAAGGAAAGATATACTGGCTTTGGAGGGGGTACAGAGACGATTCACTAGGCTGATTCCGGAGATGAGGGGGTTACCTTATGATGATAGATTGAGTAGACTGGGTCTTTACTCGTTGGAGTTCAGAAGGATGAGGGGTGATCTTATAGAAACATTTAAAATAATGAAAGAGATAGACAAAACAGAGGCGGAGAGGTTGTTTCCACTGGTCGGGGAGACTAGAACTAGGGGGCACAGCCTCAAAATACGGGGGTGCCAATATGAAACCGAGTTGAGAAGGAATTTCTTCTCCCAGAGGGTTGTGAATCTGTGGAATTCTCTGCCCAAGGAAGCAGTTGAGGCTAGCTCATTGAATGTATTCAAGTCACAGATAGATAGATTTTTAACCAATAAGGGAATTAAGGGTTACGGGGAGCGGGCGGGTAAGTGGAGCTGAGTCCACGGCCAGATCAGCCATGATCTTATTGAATGGCGGAGCAGGCTCGAGGGGCTAGATGGCCTACTCCTGTTCCTAATTCTTATGTTCTGATGTTCTTATGTTCTTATGAGAGCGTTCTGATGGCAAGGTATCGATTTTATATGTGTCAACGGTCTGAAGGCCAGGAAGTGGTGAGCTTCATCGCCAAACTAAGGCGCATTGCAGGACATTGCGAATTCAGTGGATTCCTGGAGCAAATGCTAAGAGACTTTTTTGTGCTTGGCATTGGCCATGAGGTTATCCTTCGCAAACTATTGACTGTTGAAACACCAAACCTGTGCAAATCCATAAAGACTGCCCAGGCATTTATGTCCACCAGCGATATCACC
Source organism: Pristiophorus japonicus (assembly GCF_044704955.1). NCBI lineage: Eukaryota > Metazoa > Chordata > Chondrichthyes > Pristiophoridae > Pristiophorus > Pristiophorus japonicus. The sequence continues at coordinate 194,997,112 of NC_091980.1, read as the reverse complement.
AAACACATTTTGCAGTATAAAGATGCATCGGCAAGTACTGTACACAAAGTAACATCGTTTTCAGGCAGGAATGCATAAGGCAGAATGTACACACCTGCAGCTGCACAACCTCAGATGACTCAGAGTCCACCATCAAGTGTGAATGCGAGGCAATTAACACCTTGTTGGCGCTGCGGAGGTGATCATCGAACCCATCAATGCCGCTTCAAACACTATGCGTGCAAAGGCTGTGGAACAATGTGACACCTCCAGCGAATGTGCAGACGAGTTGCAAACCCTGCAAACCACCATGTTGCAGAGGAAGACCGATCCATGGCAAATCAAATTGAACAAGTGACTTGAACCGAGGAGGCAGAAGTGTACGGGGTACACACCTTCACCACGTAATGTTCACCGATCATGTTAAAAGTTGAACTGAACAGAATTCCAGTATCCATGGAATTGGACACGGTTGCGAGTCAGTCTATCATGAGCAAAAAGGCCTTCGAGAGTCTGTGGTGCAACAAGGCACAAAGGCCCAAGCTGAGCCCTATTCATACCAAGCTGAGAACTTACACTAAAGAGCTGACCCCTGTAATTGGCAGTGCAGCAGTAAAAGTCTCCTATGATGGAGCAGTGCATGAACTACCACTGTGGATTGTACCAGGAGATGGCCCCACACTGTTTGGCAGATGCTGGCTGGGAAAAATCTACTGGAACTGGGACGACATCCGAGCGCTTTCATCCGTCGACGATGCCTCATGTGCCCAGGTTTTGAGCAAGTTCCCGTCATTGTTTGAGCCAGGCATCGGAAATTTCTCTGGGACGAAGATGCAGATCCACTTGATTCCCGGTACACAACCCATCCACCACAAGGCACATGCGGTGCCATACATGATGAGAGAGAAAGTGGAGTTCGAGCTTGTCAGGCTGCAACAAGAGGGAATCATCACGCCGCTTGAGTTCAACTAGTGGGCCAGTCCGATTGTTCTGGTTCTCAAGGACGATGGCACGGTCAGAATTTGTGGGGACTATAAAATAACGATTAACCGTTTTTCGCTGCAGGACCAGTACCCGCTACCCAAGGCAGACGACCTATTTGAGACGCTGGCAGTAGGGAAGACGCTCACCAAGTTGGACCTGACCTCGGCCTACGTGACGCAGGAGCTGGCGGAATCTTCTAAAGTGCTCACCTGCATCAACATGCACAAAGGTCTGTTCATCTACAATAAATGCACATTTGGGATTCGATCGGCCGCGGCTATTTTTCAAAGAAACATGGAAAGTCTGCTAAAGTCGGTTCCGCACATCATGGTTTTCCAGGATGACATACTGATCACAGGTCGGGACACCGTTGAACACTTGCAGAACTGGAAGAGGTTCTAAGTCGGCTAGATCGTGTGGGACTCAGGTTGAAACGCTCGAAGTATGTTTTCCTGTCACCAGAGGTCGAGGTCTTAGGGAGAAGAATCGCGGCAGATGGCATCAGACCCACCGACGCCAAGACGGAGGCCATCAAGAACGCGTCGAGACCACAGAACGTGACGGAGTTGCCGTCGTTCCTGGGAGTCCTCAATTATTTTGGTAATTTCCGAGTTAAGCACCTTGCTAAAACCTCTACATGTGTTGCTACGCAAGGGAGATGACTGGGTATGGGGGAAATCACACAAGGGATAGCTTTTGAGAAAGCTAGAAATCTGTTATGTTCCAACAAACTGCTTGTTCTGTATGACCCATGTAAACGTTTAGTGCTAGCTTGCGATACGTCTTCATATGGGGTCGGGTGTGTGTTACAACAAGCAAACGAATCGGGAACATTGCACTTATGCGTCCAGGAGTTTGTCCAAGGCCGAAAGGGCCTCCAGCATGATTGAAAAAGAAGTTCTGGCATGCATTAACGGGGTGAAAAATATGCACAAGTATCTGTTTGGGCTTAAGTTCGAGTTAAAAACTGACCATAAGCCGCTCATATCGCTATTCTCAGAGAGCAAAGGTATTAATACCAATGCCTTTGCTCGCATCCAAAGATGGGCGCTCACGCTGTCTGCATATAACTATGTAATTCGCCACAGGCCAGGCACAGAGAACTGCGCTGATGCTCTCAGTCGGCTACCATTGCCCACCACCGGGGTGGAAATGGCACAGCCTGCAGACTTGCTCTTGGTGATGGATGCATTTGAAAACGAAAAGTCACCCATTACAGCCCGCCAGATCTGGACCTGGACCAGCCAGGATCCTTTACTGTCCCTTGTGAAAAACTGTGTCCTCCATGGGAACTGGTCCAGCGTCCCAGCGGAGATGCATGAAGAGATTAAGCCGTTCCAGCGGCGCAAAGACAAAATGTCCATACAGGCGGACTGTCTTTTGTGGGGTAATCACGTGGTTTTTCCTAAGAAAGGCAGGGAAATGTTCATACGCGACATACATAGTACCCACCCAGGCATAGTAATGATGAAAGCTATAGCCAGATCCCATGTGTGGTGACCCGGCATCGATTCAGATTTGGTGTCTTGCTTGCGCCAATGCAACACTTGCTCTCAACTGAGCAATGCACCCAGGGAGGCACCGCTAAGTTTGTGGTCATGGCCCTCCAAACCGTGGTCTAAGATCCACGTTGACTTCGCTGGCCCGTTTCTAGGCAAAATGTTTTTGATTGTTGTGGATGCTTATTTAAAATGGATTAAGTGTGTAATAATGTCTGTTAGCACGTCCACTGCCACCATTGAGAGGTTACGAGCCATGTTTTCCATGCACGGCCTGCCTGATGTCCTTGTCAGCGACAATGGGCCGTGCTTCACCGGCGCTGAATTCAAGGAATTCATGACCAGCAATGGGATTAACCACATCACATCTGCCCTGTTTAAGCCCGCACCTAATGGCCAGGCAGAACAGGCCGTCCAAACCATCAAGCAAAGCTTGAAATGCATGTCGGAAGGCTCCCTACAGACCTGCCTGTCCCGAGTCCTGCTCAGCTATCGCACAAGACCCCACTTGCTCACTGGGGTTCCCCCTGCCGAACTGCTCATGAAAAGGGCACTCAAAATAAGGCGCTCTCTAGTCCATCCTGATCTCCATGATCATGTCGAGGGCAGGCGGCATCAACAAAGCATGTACCATGATCGCGCAAATATGTCACGAGATATTGAAGTCAATGACTCTGTATTTGTACTCAACTATGGACAAGGTCCCAAATGGCTTGCTGGCGCTGTTGTAGCCAAAGAAGGGAGTAGGGTGTTGGAGGTCAAACTTGCAAATGGACTAACTTGCAGAAAGCATTTGGACCAAACCAAACTGCAGTTCACAGACAGCCATGAGCAACCTGAAGAGGACACACCAACTTCAACCCTCTGATACACACACAAGTGGCAACCGACAGCACGGTTGACCACGAAGCTGAACTCATCATCCCCAGCAGCCCAGCAAGGCCAGCTGCACAGCAGCCCAGCGAAGGCCCAACCAACTCACCTCCACCTGTGTTTGTACCGAGACGATCGACTAGGGAGCAGAAAGCCCCAGATCGTCTCACCCTGTAAATAAGTGTACTATTGACTTTGAGGGGGGGGAGTGATGTTATGTATGCAACACCTTGTAACCAGCATTCTACCGCCACCAGAGGGCGCTTCTGTTCGAGTCCCAAGGGATCTCAGCATCCCTTGGGAGCACTGCATATAAGCAGGTCTCCCATGCTGTGTCAGCTCTCTGGAATAAGAATAAAGAGACTGTCACACTTACTCAAGTCTACAATGCTCAGTCACATTGCTTTATTTGAGACATAACATTATCCATAAGACAATGTCCTCCACCAATCTGACCCCGCCACACAGCACTGACCCAGTCATCAAAATCCACGGCGCGGCCTTGGACAACGTGGACCACTTTCCACACCTTGGGAGCCTATTATCAGCAAGGGCAGACATTGATGACAAGGTCCAACACTGCCTCCAGTGCACCAGTGCTGCCTTCGGTCGCCTGAGGAAGAAAGTGTTCGATGATCAGGCCCTCAAATGGCACCAAGCTTATGGCCTACAGGGCTATAGTAATACCCGCCCTCCTATATGGCTCAGAGAGGTGGACCATATACAGTAGACACTTCAAAGTGCTGGAGATGTACCACCAGCGCTGCCTCCGCAAGATCCTGCAAGTCCCCTGGGAGGATAGACACACCAACATCAGTGTTCTCAATCAGGCCAACATCCCCAGCATTGAAGCACTGACCACACTCGACCAGCTCCGTTGGGCAGGTCACATTGTCCGCATGCCCGACACAAGATCCCAAAGCAAGCGCCCTACTCAGAACTCCTACATGGCAAGCAATCCCCAGTTGGGCAGGGGAAACGTTTCAAGGACACCCTCAAAGCCTCCTTGATAAAGTGCAACATTCTCACTGGCACCTGGGAATCCCTGGCCCAAGACCGCCCTAAGTGGAGGAAGAGCATCTGCGAGGGCACTGAGCATCTTGAGTCTTGTCGCCGAGAGCATGCGGAGGACAAGCGCAGACAGAGGAAGGAGTGGGCTGCAAACCAGACTCCCCACCCACCCTTTCCTTCAACGACTGTCTGTACCACCTGTGACAGAAACTGTAATTCCCGTATTGGATTGTACAGTCACCTGAGAACTCACTTTTAGAGTGGAAGCAAGTCTTCCTCGATTTCAAGGGACTGTCTAAATGATGATGATGATGTAGGAAAAGTAGCAGCCAATTTGCACTCAGCAAACTCCCATAATCAGTTTTTTGTTATGTTGATTGAGGGTTAAATATTGACCAGGACACTCGTGATAACTCCCCTGCTCTCCTTCAAAATAGTGCCACGGGATCTTTTTCGTCCACCTGAGAGAGCAGACAGGGCCTCGGTTTAATGTCACCTCTGACAGCACTCCCTCAGCACTGCAGTGGAGTGTCAGCCTAAATTTTTGTGCTCAAGTATCTGGAGTGGGACTTGAACCTACAACCTTCTGACTCAGAGGTGATGGTGCCACAGCTGACACACAGGAAAGAGAGACTGGATTGAGAGAGAGGAAAAGGAGACAGAAAGGAAAGGTAAGGAAAATAAATTTTAAATCTAAAATTTGCTTGTTTAAAATCTCTTAAAACAATTTAAAACCTAAAGGATGGGAACCCACACATATAATTGTTCACTTTATGAGCAAGAGCGGTTGATTGGTCATCATTACTTATCACCTTGTTAAAAGGGTACTCACGCTGATAATTACTAGACTTAACTTTCTGTGCCGAGTTTAATTAGCAATTTATGTGCAAATGCAGCAACAACCTCAATCTGATGGGGAGGTTTAGCGCGAGATGCTGCTTCTGCACAGCGGAGTGCCGCAAATCAGCCAGCAACTTGTGATGATTCGCAGTTCACGGGGTGTCTCTTCCTCGCTTCAAGTTGCTGGCTGATTTGCACATTAATAACAGCGTGCGGCATGCACGTTCATTATTTTTTCAGCAAAACCTGGCCTGAAAGCTCCACAGCATCTAAATGTGCGACATTGGATCATTTCATTCTTATTGACTTGCCAAGAATTTCGTCAAAAACAGATGTACTGCACTCACCCCTAAATTGGAATGTAATTTTTAAAATGTAAAATGATATACTTTTCAAGTTATTTGCCAAAAGTTCAATTTCGTACAAATAAGTTAAAATCCATCACTTAAAACAGACCTGCACAAAACTGCAATATTAAAACGCCTCTTCAGGAATGAAATGGTGAAGATATATATCTGGCACTGGGGTAGAAAATATCATTAAGACAGGAAGAAAACTGGCAAAACTGGCCAAATATCTAGAGGGGAGATGAGGAGAATTTGTTTTACACGCAGAGCGTTATCGGGATCTGGAACAATCTGCCTGACGCGTACTTGAGGAGAATGGGCCGAATGGCCTCCTTCTGTGCTGTAAGTTTCTATGAGTCATGAAGACTCATTGGCCCAGATATTAACGGGGAGGCTGGAAGGGTGTGGGGAGCCTTGTAGTGGACGAAGGATCGAGCAAGGCCGGGGACACAGAGGCTCTGCCTGTCTTAACGGCAGGGCCTCATTGAAATAAATCACTGCAGACTCCCGCCTGACCGCCGGCCAGTTTGACTGCCTGGCCGACGGATGGGAACATATGTTTACAGCTGAAGCCGGGGGACTTTGGCGACTGTCCCCAGTAGTCAGTAAGGGGACAAAGGGCTCCAGGCCGCGACTGGGGCTGGGGAGGCTGAAGAGGGCCTTGTGAGGTCTGGGGGGAGCACTCCTGCTCCTCCTGGCTCACAGGGAACTTAAGAACAGGCAACATTGTAAAACTTACTTGGGCCTCTTCTGGCCAGTCTGCTCACATCTATATGGGACAGTTTGGATGAACAAGTAGATCTTTTCCTGCCCGTCATTTTTCGTACGTTCGGATGTAACTTAAACTATAATTCAACAACCTGTGTGTGGTTTTAAATATTTCCATATAATTCCAAATCTTAAAAGCTGTGGCATGTTTGCTGGGACTGGGAGTTCTTTTTCTCCTCAAGTTGCCAAACAAAATGACAAGCCCTTCTCTACAAGAAGAGTCAGAGAAAGGAATCAGAGGTCAGACCACCAGGATTTGCTTTCACACACTTATCAACAACGTTAGTGCAGGGAGAGGGTGAGAAAGGAATGCAGGAAAAAAGGTTACAAAACTAAAAATTTGCAAATTGTTTCTATACAGCAGTCTCAGCAGGAGGACCGCACCAAGATATGAGTCGCGGGGCTCAGATAGAGAGTGCAGGTTATTGGAGGATCAAGTCAGTTGTTTAGCAACTGAAGCTGTAGATGCCCTCAGGCAAACTATGCTCGCCCCAAGAACCAGACATTTTCATCATTGGGCATTCTCATATAACATTCTGCGTTCCAAATTTTAATATGAAAAATCCTTTTGCAACCATGTTCCAAACCTCAGGGCTGAGGCTTGAGAATGAAACTAAATATAATTGAAACTAAATATGTGAGCGGAGAGATTTAACAAAAAAAATGACCACTTCTTCAGAATTAAATGGTGTGATGCATATTATGTCTGTAATGCACTTATGAATGACTCCACGAGGCAATGTGTTGTACTCAAACTGTAGTGACCTTGGTCCTTTATTCCAAACTCCAGAGTGAGGCAGCAGCATGGTGGCTCCCCTTTTATACAGCCCCTGCCATCAGGGCAGGAAACCCCAGTCTCCACCAGTTGCACCCTCTAGTGGTGCCAGTGTGTATATACGCAGTGTAAACCTGTCTCCATCTTATGCAACTATACAGTGACTACACAGAGAGCATATCTTTGTCTACATATATAACATCACTCTCCCCCAAGTTCTTTGTGCCAATTACCTTTGCACTATGTGCTCTGGCTTAGCTCTCCCCAGACTTAAGTGCCAATAGCCCTTGCACCTTGGATGTGCTTTGGCTTGGCTCTCTCCCTGTTAACCCTCAAGTCCTTTTGCCACAACGTCGGGTAGCGGTTACCAGTTTGGATGGTTCGATGATGCAGTGGAGGTTCCAGTGGGTTCTGGGTGTGATCCATGTGTGTGTCCATGGCTACATACATCCATTTCCCCCCCGCCCCCCACAGCGAGATTATGCAGCTGGCCCATTACATTAACATACAGGATCAGACACAGTGCAAGTACAAAGAAAAGAAGAAAAAATATTTTTTTTTTACAGTTTGTATCATGACACCTTGGTTCAGTGACTTACATTCGTTACGTTTTACAGTCAGGCGCCAGGATTGGGTAGAGTGCATAATTAGTTCAGTCATGGTCAGTACTGAGGTAGCAGTACAGGTATGCGAGGACGCTAGTCCCAGAGCAACCGGATGGGATCCTAGTTGTCTGTGGCGGCGCTGCGCCCCCTGCTAGTGGGGTGGGCTTGGTTCGCTCACCTTGCCAGGACTCGGGGCTTCTGCCGTTGCCTAGTGATGGGCAGAGCCCCAGATGTGTGTGGCCTCCCTGTCCTCCTTTGAGAATCTTCTGCCTGCTCACTAATGGGGCCCAAGTTTCCACATGATTTGCGCCTGATTTTTAGGAGCAACTGGTGGAGAACGGACTATCTTAGAAATCGCAATTCTCCACATTTTTTTTCTGCAGTTCTAGTCAGGTAGCACAGTTCTACTTTGGAACAGAATTTTTTCTTCAAAAGGGGGCGTGTCCGGCTACTGACGCCTGATTTCAAAGTTTCCACAGTGAAAATGTACTCCAAACTAAGTTAGAATGGAGCAAGTGAAGATTTTTGTAGAACTGAAAAAACCTGTTCTACACATTAAAAAATCAGGCGCAGGTTACAAATTAGGCGTCCAGAACGAGGTGGGGGGGGAGGGGGGGGGGGAAGGGAAGTCATTAAATTCTACAATAAATCCTTATTTATACTTCTACAAATATTATACAAATAAATCCAACCTGAATAAACATTTATAAGCAAAGAAAAGATTAAATAAACCATCTTCCTACCTGTGTGAAAATGTTTCAGGCACGGAGAATTCTGCAGTCAGCCTGAGGCGCCCGTTCTTTCCCGCGGGAGGGGGGAGGAGGCGCCCGTTCTTTCCCGCGGGGGGGGGGCAGGAGGCGCCTATTCTTTCCCACGGGGGGGGGGAGGAGGCGCCCGTTCTTTCCCGCGGGGGGGGGGGGAGGAGGCGCCCGTTCTTTCCCGCGGGGGGGGGGAGGAGGCGCCCGTTCTTTCCCGCGGGGGGGGGCAGGAGGCGCCTATTCTTTCCCACAGGGGGGGGGAGGAGGAGGCGCCCGTTCTTTCCCGCGGGGGGGGGGCAGGAGGCGCCTATTCTTTCCCACAGGGGGGGGGGGAGGAGGCGCCCGTTCTTTCCCGCGGGGGGGGGGCAGGAGGCGCCTATTCTTTCCCACGGGGGGGGGGAGGAGGCGCCCGTTCTTTCCCGCGGGGGGGGGGGGAGGAGGCGCCCGTTCTTTCCCGCGGGGGGGGGGAGGAGGCGCCCGTTCTTTCCCGCGGGGGGGGGCAGGAGGCGCCTATTCTTTCCCACAGGGGGGGGGAGGAGGAGGCGCCCGTTCCTTCCCGCGGGGGGGGGGCAGGAGGCGCCTATTCTTTCCCACGGGGGGGGGGAGGAGGCGCCCGTTCTTTCCCGCGGGGGGGGGGCAGGAGGCGCCTATTCTTTCCCGCGGGGGGGGGGGAGGAGGCGCCCGTTCTTTCCCGCGGCGGGGGGGCAGGAGGCGCCTGTTCTTTCCCGCGGGGGGGGGAGGAGGCGCCCGTTCTTCCCGCGGGGGGGGGAGGAGGCGTCTGTTCTTTCCCGCGGGAGGGAGGAGGAGGTGCCCGTTCTTCCCGCAGGGGGCAGGGGAAGGAGACAGTGAGAAGGCTGCAAGTGCTGATGTGCTGATGGTAATGTGCTTTTATTAAAAAAATTTTCAAAAATTAAACAGCTACAAAGAACTACAAAAATGGCCGAGTGCCAATGTTTTCCTTCACACTGAGCATGCGCGAACGCTCCAACGCGCACGCGCAGCGTTGCCGGCAGGAAAAAAACTAATTTAAATAGTACCCGCCCCCTCCCACTTACAAAATCGGCGCGAGTGGTAGGCTCCGCCCCCTGGGCGCCGCGCCAGGCAGACAAGGAGCTGCAGAACGCTCCAGAATCACGAGTTTTTTTTTAGGCGCCGTTTTAGGTGCAAAAATCGGGCGTCCAGCTCGGAGGGGCACCCGTTTTTTATCGTGTGGAAACTTGGGCCCATGGTGTTGGGAACCTGACTGTTCCAGGTCCTGTTTGGTTGTGACCTTTCGCTCCCGGACATGACCGAGGTAGTGACTGGGTCTGGGGGCTGCACCGTCTCCACCCGGGTGGTGGGCAACGGCGGCCGACTGCATGTATTGGCGCCGTTTTCGTTTCCAGGTCCGTGGCAAATAGTGCCATCGGGTGCCTGCAGCATTGGATAGACCTGGGGCAGGGTATCAGGATCAGTGCCTTCATCCTCCTGAGGTTGCTGGCCTATAACTTGTGGGGACACCTGGGGCAGGGTATCAGGATTGGCGCCTTTACCCTCCTGAATTCGCTCACTTGCTACTTTTGGGGACACTCTGTGCCCGACATCTCGCAACAACATTTTGTTCTTTACATTCTTAACAGGTTTATTACATTGATTGCCATGCATACAATATCTCTTTAAGTTTAGTTGGTTGCAAATCTCCTTTAAGAGAACCCTGCCATGCCACGCTGCACCTCGCTGCAGCAGGGATGGCATCTTGCCTCTGTCCTCGAGGTCGACTGCCTTGATCCTTCTCTCCCATGATTTTGCCACAAAAGCTGGAAGAGTGCCTGTGAATTCGATCTTCTTCCCCAGGAGTCCTGCCACTGGAGCCGGGAAAGTACTTTTAGGTCGTTCCAGTCGGATCATTGCCACGCAGTCGTGATGGGCAGTCTGTGCCTCAGGTGCTGTGCTGGTCTGTTCTCTGGTGCCTGGCCCAACCGAAGGTGAGGTTTTTCTCTACCTCTGAGCATGGGGGATATCGATTGCTGGAGTGAAGAGGTCTTCCCATTTCCACTGAATCTTCCCCATTCATCTTCTTCCGAGTAGCATTGGACCATCACCTGCAACAATCCACAGAGGTAACTTGTGCACCACGCCATTATGGATTACACTTACTTCCACACTACCAAGGACTGGGATCAGCTCCTTGGTGTAGGTGCGCAACTTTTCCTGTACTGGAACCAGCTCGGGTCGTTTTTCGTTCCATAGCCTCTCAAAGGCATCCTGGTTCATCACTGACTGGCTCGCTCCCATGTCCACTTCCACGAAGACTGGAATGCCGTTTATCTCGACTTCCATCTTCACTGGAGGACAATCGGTGGTGTAGGTATACACTCCATACACTTCTTCTTGGGGCTGAGCTGCCTCTCTGGCCAAATTATCATACTCCCTATTGGATTCAAAGTCATCCACCGACTCCTCTGCTAGACGGTGAGTTGTATTTCTTTTACACATACGCTGGAGGTAGCCCTTTGTGTTACAGGCTTTGCATACGTACTCAGCAAACCGACACTGGTGAGCCCTATGGTTTCCTCCGCAATGCCAGCATGGTGCTACTCGATTAGCACCCCTCGGCAGACTCTGAGTTCTGGAACCCTGAGGTCTGTGCTCTCTGCCCTGGGCAGAGCCACATTCTACAGTCTTGCCTGTGAAAGGCACCATTCTATGTACAGTATTTGCCGGGTTTGAGGCCACTGGATGAATAATTTGCTTGGTGCTGCAGGTCAAGGTCATGAACGCCTGAATGATGCTGATGGCCTTCTGCAGGTTGACTGTGGTGTCGGCAGATAATAGCTTGTGAAGGAGGCCCTCGTGGCCAATTCTGACAATGAAGATGTCTCATAATGCTTCGTTGAAGTGCGTGCCAAAATCACACGGTGCCACAAGTCTCCTGAGGTCGGCAGCATATTTTGCAATCTCCTGGCCCTCAGGTCTGCGGTGAGTGTGCCTGGCCGTGAGGATGCTCTGTTTTGGTTTTAGTTGGTCACGAATTAGTTCAGTCAGCTCATCGTATGTCTTATCTTTGGCCTTCGTGGGTGCCAGCAAGTCCCTGTTGAAGTGGTAGACCTCAGGCCCACAACTGGTCAGCAGTATAGCCTTGCACTTCTCCACCAGTGTGTCCGTCTCCCCTGCCAGGTCTTTTGCCACAAAATATAGCTCGAGCCTTTCCGTGAAGGTATCCCAATCATCATCCTCTGCGAAGTCTTTTAGTGTGCCAAAGGTAGCCATAATCGTGTGAAAGTCCATTTTCTCATCGCCAGTTATTATTTCTGTAATGTGCTTACGAATGACTCCACGAGGCAATGTGTTGTACTCAAACTGTAGTGACCTTTGTCCTTTATTTCAAACTCCAGAGTGAGGCAGCCGCATGGTGGCTCCTCTTTTATACAGCCCCTGCCACCAGGGCAGGAAACCCTGGTCTCCACCAGTTGCACCCTCTAGTGGTGCCAGCATGTATATACACAGTGTAAACCTGTCTTCATCTTATGCAACTATACAGTGATTACACGGAGAGTATATCTATAGTCTGAATATATAACAATGCACTACCTCAAACTGCCATCCTAAATTTGGTCAATGAGTTTAAAAAAGCAAGAGGGCAACATTGGGCACCGCTGCATCTCCCGTTAGCGCCCCGGGATAGTGCCGCGGCAAATGGCTTTGCAACCGGGCGCGGCCATGACAGCGACTCACGCCCCAATCTCCTGCGCACAGAGATCGTGACATCATCGCCATGAGCATCGCCACGGTAACACCCCGGACCCGAAATTGCCTTCTGTTCCCTGCAGCAGCGCCGGGCAAAAAACACCGGCAGCTGCAGGAGGCATGCATGGCCGGCCGGTCACTTCGGGGGTGATGATTAAAGGCGAGGTGACCAAGGTAAATAATATAAAATCTTACCTTTTTTCATCCACTTTTTTTCATGGGTTTCTGCCCACGATCAATCAGCCAGCACTCTGCTTGAGTGCCGGGATGATCGTGCGGGGTCACAGCTGCCGTGGTGGTCCAGGTAGGTACTTTTTATTTTGCAGAGCCTGCAGCGATGGCCCTTCCCTTTAAGGGAGGGAAGGAGCCTTTCAACGAAGCAGTGCTGCTCCACTCACTGCCCCGCCTGCTGCCAACTGTGCTCCAGGAAGGAAGTGGAACATCTGATTTACTTCTTGGAGCACAAACAGCAAATTTTTTCAATGTTTGAAATTGTTAGTGCCTGGCACTAATTTTGCAAAATGTTAAAAGTTAACGCCCCATATGGGACGGTAGAGAATTTCTCCCCCCGCGCCCCCACCCCCGCCCCCACACTCCCTTGAGTGTTCTGATTTGATGAATGGTGTACGCTCATTGTTGATTTAGTGATTATCAGATCAAATCTCACAGCAGGACAGTGGGAAATCCTTCATGGCATTTGGAGCTCAGACATCAGTTTGTAAATGTAGCAAAAAAAGATAAGCCAGTGATTGTAAAACTGTCACCAAAGGGACACTGCTTGTATTCGCCCAGGAAAAGGTAACTTAAGGACAGCAAGCTAGCTGAAGTATCCTCACCTCTTCTAGTATAACTGAGTTTTCATTCAGTTTCATCGACAAAAATACTTTTGGAAGAGGCACTGGTAAAATAAAATTGGATGCTATCAACTATCAGAGTACACAAGATAACTTGTGACTTTGTTATATTTTGGATTAGTTATATTTCTGAACTAGCTATAGTTATATTTAAATCAATTATATTTTCTCCAATTAAAAAGAAAATGCTGCACAGGGAAATCAATAAATGGGGAAGCTCATTTAGTGATTTCTCCATGCTGTGAGTTCATAAACACATTCTTAGTGAACATTTTTAAAACATTGCTGTACACAGTAGGTGAATTTCTGCAGGGATTCTCCCGCTCATCTGTGTAATGGCATTGACGCTGTTTATCCAGAATTTCCATGAAAACTGATAGAATAGATAAGGGAGAACCAGTGGATTTGGATTTTCAGAAGGCCTTTGATAAAGTCTCACATAAGAGGTTAGTGTGCACAATTAATGCACATAGGATTGGGGGTAATGTATTGGCATGGATTGAAAATTGGTTAACTGACAGGAAACAGAGAGTAGGAATAAACGGGTCTTTTTTGGGGTGGGGGGCAGTGACTAATGGGGTACCACTCCCAAAACAAACGCTCTACTCTGAACTCCTTCACAGCAAACGAGCCAAAGGTGGACAGAGGAAAAGTTACAAGGACACCCTCAGAGCCTCCTTGATAAAGTGCAACATCCCCACCGACACCTGGGAGTCCCTGGCCAAAGACCACCCGAAATGGAGGAAGTGCATCCGGGAGGGCGCTGAGCACCTCGAGTTTCATCGCCGAGAGCATGCAGAAAACAAGCGCAGGCAGCGGAAAGACCGTGCGGCAAACCTGTCCCACCCTCCCCTTCCCTCAACGACTATCTGTCCCATCTGTGACAGAGTCCGTGGTTCTCGTATTGGACTGTTCAGCCACCTAAGAATTCATTTTAAGAGTGGAAGCAAGTCCTCTTTGATTCCGAGGGACTGCCTATGATGATGATAATGATGATGACCACAGGGATCAGTGCTTGGGCCCCAGCTATTCACAATATACATATAAATGATTTGGATGAGGGAACCAAATGTACTATTTCTAAGTTTACTGATGACACAAAACTAGGTGGGATTGTGAGTTGTGAGGAGGATGCAAAGATGCTGCAAGGCGATTTAGATAGGTTGATTTGAGTAGGCGAACACATGGCAGATGCAGTATAATGTGGATAAATGTGAAGTTATCCACCTTGGTAGGAAAACCATAAGGACAAATTATTATTTAAATGGCGATGGGTTGGGAAGTGTCGATGTACAGAGGGACCTGGGTGTCCTTGTACACCAGTCATTGAAAGCAAACATGCAGGTGCAGCAAGCAGTTAGGAAGGCAAATGGTATGTTGGCCTTCATTGCAAGAGGATTTGAGTACAGGAGCAAGGATGTCTTACTACAGTTATACAGGGCCTTGGTGAGACCACACCTGGAGTATTGTGTGCAGTTTTGGTCTCCTTACCTAAGAAAAGATATACTTGCCATAGAGGGAGTGCAGCGAAGGTTCATCAGACTGATTCCTGGGATGGCAGGACTGTCGTATGAGGAGAGATTGGGTTGACTGGACCTGTATTCACTAGAGTTTAGAAGAATGAGAGGGGATCTCATTGAAACATATAAAATTCTGACTGGGTTGGATAGATTGGATGCGGGGAGGATGTTTCCCCTGGCTGGGAAGTCTAGAACAAGGGGCTCAGGATACGGTATAGGACAGAGATGAGGAGAAATATTTTTAATCAGAGGGTGGTGAACCTGTGGAATTCTCTACCACAGAAGGCTGTGGAGGCCAAATCATTGAATATATTTAAGCAGGAGATTGCTAGATTTCTAGAAACAAAAGGCATCAAGGGGTACGGGGAAAAAGCGGGAATATGGGGCCCAAGTTTCGAGCCGCGCCTAGAACGGCGCAGTCCCGACCTGGACTCCCGTTTTTTGCGCCACAAATTGCGCCTAAAAAAACTTCCAGATTCTCCAGCTCCCTGCAGGTCGCTTGCAGCTCGGCGCAGCGCAGCATGAGCTGTAGGGGGCGGAGCCAGGTCCCTGCGCTGAAAACAGTGCCGGGACCTCTGCACATGCGCGCTACAGTGGGCACGCAAGTGCAGTAGCTCCAGGTGCCCAAAACTGTGTGGGAGGGGCCGAAGCACGTAGCCCCTAGCCCTGGCCGAATGGTCTCACTGGGGCTGCGTGAATAAGGCTCCTCCCACGGCCAGCTCCTGCTTCCTCCCGACCCGACTCGACTCCCGCTCCCACCCCCATCCCCTGGACCGGACCCGACCCCGACTCCTGCTTCCCCCGCCCCCAGACTGGACCCGACCCCCCAGACTGGACCCGACCCGACTCCCGCTTCCCCCCCCCCCCCCCACCTCCGGACCGGACCCGACACCGACACCGACCCAACTAACGCTTCCCCCTCCCCCCGACTGGACCTGACCTGACCTCCCTCCCCCCGACCTGACCTCCCTCTCCCTCCCTCCCCCCGACCCGAACCAAACCGACCTCCCTCCCACCACCCCCCGACCCCGACCCGCGCTCCCCCCGACCCGACCCGACCCAACACCACCTACCTGTAAATCTGGTGCTGGGGACGGGCCCTGCCCGAAGTCTCGGGCCCGACCGGGCCCGGCCCGTTCAGCCTCCCTCCCCCTTCTCCTTTCCCCCCCCATCTCCTTCCCCCCATCTCCTTCCTTCCCCCCCATCTCCTGCCCCCCCCAATCTCCTTCCCCCCATCTCCTTCCCCCATCACCTTCCCCCCCATCACCTCCCCCTCTCCTTCCCCCCCTCTCCTTTCCCCCCCCTCCTTCCCCCCCTCCTTCCCCCCTCTCCTTTCCCCTTCTCCTTCCCCCCCCCTTTTCCTCCTCCCCCCCTTTTCCTCCTCCCCCCGCTTTTCCTCCTCCCCCCTTTTCCTCCTCCCCCCGCCCTCCCCCTTCCCCTTCCCCCTTCTCCTCCTCCCCCCTTCCCCTTCTCCTGCTCCCCCCCTTCCCCCTTCTCCTCCTCCCCCTTCCCCCTTCCCCTCCTTCCCTCCCTCTGCTCCCCCCCTCTCTCCCTCTACCCCCTCCTCCCCCTCCCCTCGCTGTCAGAAACACAGACACTGACAGACAGAGAATGAGACACACACAGACAGACAGACAGAGAGATAGAGACACTGACAGAGACACACTGAGAGGGGCATCCCAGCACGCTGTTGGAGGGCTCCTGGTGCTGCAGTCGGTAAGTAGAAAATGTTTTATTTATTGATTTTTTTTTAAATTATTTCTTATTACTTTTTTTTGATTGATTTATTAGTTGATTTATTGATGTTTTTATCATTTATTATTGATGATGGCTCTTTATTTGTAAAACTGAAGTGTTTAATGTTTGTAAACTTCCCTTTAAACCCCCCCCCCCCCTCCCATTCCCTACGCCTGATTTGTAACCTACGCCTGATTTTCTAAAGTGTAGACAAGGTTTTTTCGAGCGTACAAAAATCTTCACTTACTCCATTCTAAGTTAGTTTGGAGTAAGTTTTCACTGCCGAAACTTTGAAAACAGGCGTAAGTGGCCGGACACGCCCCCTTTTGAAAAAAAAATTCTGTTCCAAAGTGAAACTGTTCTAACTGACTAGAACTGGAGCAAACTAAATGGCGAGAATTCCGATTTCTAAGATTCTCCGTTCTATACCAGTTGCTCCTAAAAATCAGGAGCAAATCATGGCGAAACTTGGGGCCATGGTGTTGAGATAGAGGATCAGCCATGATCATATTGAATGGTGGTGCAGACTCGAAGGGCTGAATGGCCTACTACTGCTCCTATTTTCTATGTTTCTATGGGCTAGATTTTCTACTTTTTTTGCATGCTTAACGTCCACTTAATGCCCATTTTACCGCTGAAATGATGTTTAACGCCCATATATCGCCCATTTAGCCACAAAATGGAAACTGACGGGCATTTTTCAGGACCTTATCGGCGAGCGTTACTTTCCCCATGTGCTTAACGCCGGGAAAAAAAATACCGCCCGCCCACTTTTTTTGGGCGGAATCATCAGAATGGGCAAAATCAACGGCCATAATATCGCGCAGTGTTACTTTCCGCACGGAATTAACGCCGAGATTCTATACCAACTGCCCACTTTTTTTTGTCTTAAAGAGCACATTTGGCGAAACTAGCGCCCAGGAGATCGCCCACCGTCACTTTCACCACCTCGCACACATATTGCCCACAATATCGCTCGCCCAAAAAAACATCCAGAAAAAGTGGAACTGTTCTGAACGAACACCAGCGGTGTGGCGGCATTTTTAAAATCGCAATTCACTTCATTCAAAATGTTGTTTCAACTTCGGGGGAGTTTGCATTGACTCTGGATTTCTTCTCAGGTGAAGTGAACAACTCAGCAGACATATTTTTGCACTCTGGACTATTGGGGGTTTACTCTAGGTGTATTTTAGTGAGGCAATCATTGCTTCTGATCAATCGCTATTATACTTTCAATGCAATGGGGCCAGCCATTTCTCAGCCTGCATCGATTCCGCAGATGCTGCAGAGTGCAGATGGCTCAATGTGTGATGCACATCATTATGACCCCAATTTAAGATGTGCAAGAATGAAGAGGAGGGCCAGACCATACACACCCCGCATGTACAGGGAAAAGAGGTCTTACCTCGACGTGTCCGACCATACCTGTCTTCGGAGACTGCGCTTCCATAAGATGGTGATCAATGAAATATGTGAGCTCATCAGGCCACATATGCAGCCTGCCATCAGGACATCAGTGTCGGTCGAGGCCAAGGTCACCAGGCACTGTCTTTCTATGCATCCGGTTCCTTTCGGGCCTCCGTGGTCAAGATTTTCCCACGGTCTCACCATACAATCCATCACTGCATTAGACAGGTCACGGAGGCCCTGTGCGCGAGAAGGATGGACTTTATCAGCTTCCCCATGACCACAGAGGCTCAGATTGACAGGGCTGGAGCATTCTACCGCATTGCTAAGTTCCACAGGGTGTCGGGAGCTTTTCAGTGCACTCACATTGCCATGCGGCCATCTTCTCAGGAGCCGGAGCGTTTTCGTAACACAAAAGGATTTCACTCCCTGAAGGACCAACTAGTTGTCAACCACAACCAGATCATACTGACATCTTTAAGAATCAGCCACAAGGACAATGCTGGATGTTTGGTGATAACCGATATGGCCTAGCCACCTGGCTGATGATCCCCTGCATGACACTCACACTGAGGCCGAGAAGCGATACAACCGGAGCCACAGAGGCACACGCAATGTAGTCCAGAAAACAATAACTGCTTAAGCAGCACTTCAGATGTCTGGATCATTCAGGAGGAGAGCTACAATACAACCCTGAGCAAGTAGATAAATTATTGGTCGTGTACTCCATGCTGCACAACCTGGCTATCAGGAGGGGCCAAGAATTGCCAGAAGGCACTGATGCTCCACCTCAGGAGAGAGAGGAAGAGGATGACAGGAGGCTGGATGCTGACCTAGGGCTAGATAATCAGGCTGGCTATGCAACCATGCCCACAACCCCCTCTAGACTGCAGGAAAGGGCCCTTGGTGGCTACATAGCTGCAAGATTCTTACGTGAGGAGCTGATATCTGAACGATTTGCCTGAAAGAACGTTGCTGTGAGTGACAACGCTGACACACTGCTGTGTGTGTGCAGCTCAGACATCAATGGTGCCCATCATCTTGGTGCGTTAAAGTTTACGTTGATTGAAGTTAAGTTGTATTTAACCCTTTTATGTTAAGGAATCACCAGTGTGTAACGGTCCAGCTATCTGAGACAATGCACAACAAGGTTATGTTCAATTAAAAAAATGTTATACCAACATTGGTCTGAAATCATAAGTATCACAGGCAATAACACCCAACCCCCGCCCACACCCCACTTTTTCCAGCATTGTCGTCAATCAAATGTTCAACATGTCCAGCAACACAGAATACAAAGGCAAAGCAGGAGGGTGGTCCCCAGCCCCCATACATTGCAACAAATTGCATACACCCAGATGGAGATATAACACAGTCATCACCTGCGGACATGCACCTCACTTTCCTTGCCTCCTCCCCTTCTCCTCCTCGCTCCACGACGCCTGGCCTGGTGGTGCCTCATTGCGGGGGATGAAGGCAGATGCGTTGGTTACACGGGTGCGGGAGCGGAAGGTGCCGAGAGGAGAATATTCGCTGATGCAGAAGCAGGATCTTGGTCCTTGCTCTCATCTGTCGTTCGCAGTGGTGGTGCAGAACCTCGGGGTGGAGTGCCGTGCTCTGGGACCACTGGGAGGCCTGTGGCAGCAGTGTTCCTGGCTATCACATCCAGGACCTCCGCCATCCGCGGAATGTACTTGGTCATGGTGGCCAGCTGTTGGGATATGCCCCCCAATGCTTCGATGACGTCTACCGTCCTCCTGGACAATTGTACCATCTCTCCGCTGTCATGTGGCGCTCATGGAACAGACCTGCTGTCGGCGCTGTCCTGGGGATAAATGTTGCGCCCTGTGGAGAGGTGTTTGAGGCCGGTACCTCCAGAGTGGAGGCGGGAATGAACGGAGGACCACCAGATGGCCTTGGGGTGGAATGGCTTCTGGAGCGTGGCGATGCAGGTTCCTCGAAGTCCGCGCTCTCCGTGGAGAACAGACCCAGCGGATTGACGGGCGAGAATCGGAGCTCCTCAGCACCAGATGTTGGATCGTCCGGAGAGTCGGGCCCCGTACCTCGACCTTCTGACCTGTGTGGTCTTGCCTCGGGCCGCACTGCTGGCTGAGCTGCAAAACACAAATGAGGTTATTAGAGGAGAAGAGGGTGCTAGGGTCACAAGGGTGAGTCCAGCGCTACACACAGCATCTGCACAACAAAAGCACCACCGCTCTC
Source organism: Pristiophorus japonicus (assembly GCF_044704955.1). NCBI lineage: Eukaryota > Metazoa > Chordata > Chondrichthyes > Pristiophoridae > Pristiophorus > Pristiophorus japonicus. The sequence continues at coordinate 194,977,209 of NC_091980.1, read as the reverse complement.
AAAATCATCACAGACATCACATTTCATGACCATCAACACATTTGCATTGCAATAATTATCGTTTGGCCAGCATTATTTCTATGACAATTTTAGAAATCATCTATCATATATGATTGTTTGGATATGAGTGGGTGTGGCATCTATTGACTTTACATCACGCAATGGTGTAAGCTTTACTCACGTGGCATCACTTCAGGGTCTGCAGATGCTTCCGTGGCTGTCTGGGGGGTGCTTCCCCACGAGTGCGAGCACCCGCTCCTCCATCTCAGTGTGTCGCTGGGGACTGGTGGCCCCCCACTAGTTCACCTCTGCACGGACCTCATCATCGATAGCTTCTTCTGTAAAAGGTGACAGGACGACATGGCATGAAATCATTGCGTGATATCATTGCTAGGTACTGTCAAAGGGACTGATACAACACATAACCGACAGATGTAATCATGATTATTATAAAAATTATCATTCTTTACCTAAAGACGTGCACCGTGACCACAGGCTTTGAGTAAAACATTTCCGGTAAAAGTGCAAGACCTCACATCTGCCGATAGTCACTCATGACTGTTACATATCAAATTATATAAATACATAAGTACATGTAAATCAATGTAATATTTACTCTTGCGGGTACCACAAGGTCGTTCCATCGTTTGCGGCATTGGTTGCCCTCACAAACCTCGTTGGTCACCGACGAGACCACCTCTGCTATCTCGGTCCATATCCTCTGACAGACCTTTGGGGTGGGCTTCCCACACCCTCGCTGGGTCAAATCACCCCAGCGTAACTCGACCACCTGCAGGAGGGAGGCATTTGCCTCGTCCGAGAACCTCCTCGCTCTTTTGCGCCCTCCAATGTGCTCCTCTCCCACCTCACTGCTCTCTCCAGCGTCAGTCTCCACAACATGCTGTGATGCCTCCTCATCTCCCTCCATTATAGGCCAAATTCAGGCAAATATGTGGCTGGTAATAATTAATTTTTCTTTTCCTACTTGCTGTGAAGTTCTAAAGTCTCCCTCCTTCCTCTCAAAGCAGCCAGACCACACCCAGACACGCCTTCAGTCCCTCTCAGTTCCCTCTCTCTCTGTCTCCTCTTCTACGCATGTCATGATGACCCTTGACCTCCTGAATCGCGAGAATCAAGCGTTACCATGCCGTTGCTAAGGACGGCGACACTTTACTGCAGAAGGTCAGTGAGATTTAACGCTACCGCCCATTTCATATCGCTCGCGGGAACGCCCATTTTAAAAAATAGAGACTAAGTGCTTTGAGAATGGGCGAGAAGCCGGCGATCTGAAAACCCTTTTTTACCGCCCATGCCGGAAATAACGCCCATTTTTGGGCAATAAGGACAAAAGTGGAAAATCTAGCCCTATGTTCCTATGATTCTTCCACCTATATAACAGTGTATGAGGAGGAGAACCCCTGCGCAAATCCATCGCAAAGTAGCCAGAACACTGCTTCTCCTAGCGTGTTCCTACGATCTGCCTGTACATAGGATTCGAATATATTTACATAGGCCAAGGATCATGTTATATATGTATACTTGTATTTATTCTGTACAGCCATCAGATGGCTCATCCCCTGGAGTCCCAAGGGATCCCATAATCCCTTGGGAGCACAGGTATTTAAGGAGGCTTCACAGGTTGGAGAGGCATTTTGAAGACCTGCAATAAAAGACTAAGGTCACACTTTACTTTGAGCTCTCAGTGTTCAGTCTGACACTTTCTCCCTACACAACTTCCGATGAGATACAGATAGCGAACCCAAAGATACAGAGAACAGTGGGCATCCTGGAGAAATTCTCGGGGGGAGATGATTGGGAAATGTTTGTGGCGCGACTCGACCAATACTTCGTGGCCAACGAGCTAGATGGGGAAGAGAGCACCTCCAAACGAAGGGCGATTCTCATCACCATCTGTGGGGCACCACCGTATGGCATCATGAAAAGTCTGCTCACTCCAGCTAAACCCACGGAGAAATTGTACGACGATTTGTGCACACTGGTCCGAGAACATTTGAACCCGAAGGAAAGCGTTCTGATGGCGAGGTACTGGTTCTACACCAACAAAAGGTTTGAAAGCCAGGAAGTGGCGAGTTATGTCGCTGAGCTAAGACGCCTTGCAGGACATTGCGAATTTGAAGGACATTTGGAGCACATGCTCAGAGACTTTTTCGTACTTGGCATTGGCCACAAAACCATACTTCACAAACTTTTGACTGTAGAGACCCCAACCTTGAGTAAGGCCATAGCGATAGCCCAGGCGTTCATTGCCACCAGTGACAATACGAAGCAAATCTCTAAACACACAAGTGCTGCTACAAGTACTATGAACAAAGTGATGTTGTTTGCAAATCGTACAGACAGGGCAGATACACATACCTGCAGCTACTCGTCCTCAGATGTCTCAGAGTCCACCATCAAGGGCGATGAGTGCAAGGCCATTAACACCTTGTTGGCGCTGCGGGGGTGATCATCGTTTCCATTCATGCTGATTCAAAGAGTACGTTTGCAAGGGCTGTAGAACAATGGGACACCTCCAACGAGTGTGCAGGAGCGCTGCAAAGCCTGTTAAACCTGCAAACCACCATGTTGCATAGGAGGACAAATCCACGGAGGATCACGATGGACCAGAGCCTCAGATCGAGGAGGCAGAGGTACATGGTGTAGTGTAAGGAGAAAGAGTCATAATGAACACTGTGAGCTCAAAGTAAAGTGTGACCTTAATCTTTTATTGCAGGTCTCCATCCTATGAAGTGTCTTTATATACCTGTTCTCTCAAAGGATTATGGGATCCCTTGGACTCCAGGGGATGAGCCCTCTGGTGGCTGTGCAGAGTAAATGCAAGTATACATATATAACAACACTCCCCCCGCCAAATTCAATAGTGTATCAATTTACAATGTGAGTCGATCTGGTGCCCTTCTTGCCCTGATTGATTGTCTCAGTGTGAAAGCTGGTGTTGTTGAATCATTTGTTGGGCCCTCACTAGGCTGCTGTGCAGCTGGCCTTGCTGGGCTGCCTGGTGTGTTGGACCCTGCAGGGCTGCTGTGGATCTGCTTCATGGTCAACTGTGGTGCCGGTTGCCACTGGTGTGTATGTTGGGGGATCAAAAAAGGTAGGGTCCAAGGTGGGTTGCTCAGGATAGTCAGTGAATCTGAGTTTGATTTGGGCCAAGTGTTTCCGGTGAATGAGTCTATTTGAAAGTTTGACCGGAAACACCCTGCTCCCCTCATTGGTCACGACAGTGCCGGGAAGCCACTTGGGACCGTGTCCATAATTTAAAACAAATACAGGATCATTGATTTCAATCTCGTGTGACACATTTGCGCTATCATGGTATGCACTTTGTTGAAGCCGCCTGCTCTCTACCTGTTCATGTAGATCAGGGTGAACTAATGAGAGCTTTGTCTTAGGTGCTCTTTTTATGAGCAGTTCAGCAGGTGGGATCCCAGTGAGTGAGTGGGGTCTCGTGCGGTAGCTAAGCAGGACTCGGGATAGGCGAGTCTGCAGTGAGCCTTCAGTTATCCTTTCCAAGCCTTGCTTGATGGTTTGCACTGCTCTCTCTGCCTGACCATTGGACGCTGCTTTAAATGAGGTAGATGTGACATGTTTGATCCCGTTGCGGGTCATGAATTCTTTGAACTCAGCACTGGTGAAACATGGCCCGTTGTCGCTCACCAGGACATCAGGTAAACTGTGTGTGGCAAACATGGCCCGCAGACTTTCAGTGGTGGCAGCGGACGTGCTAGCCGACATTATCTCACATTCAATCCACTTGGAGTACGCGTCTACAACCACAAGGAACATTTTACACAAGAACGGGCCTGCATAGTCGACGTGTACCCTAGACCACGGTTTGGAGGGCCATGACCATAAACTTATCGGCCCCTCCCTGGGTACATTGCTTAACTGCGAGCATGTATTACATCTGTGAACGCAAGACTCTTAAGTCCGCATCGATACCGGGCCACCACACGTGGGATGTGGCTATCGCTTTCATCATTACGATGCCTGGGTGGGTACTGTGGAGGTCATTGATGAAGGTGTTTCTGCCTTTCTTGGGGACCACTACTCGATTGCACCACAGAAGGCAGTCTGCCTGTATAGACATTTCATCTTTGCGCCGCTGGAACGGCTTTATCTCTTCCTGCATTTCCACTGGGACACGAGACCAGCTCCCGTGAAGCACACAGCTTTTGACTAGAGATAATAAGGGGTCCTGGCTTGTCCAGGTTTTGATCTGCCAGGCAGTGACGGGTGATTACTCACTCTCCAATGCTTCCATAACCATGGCTAGATCTCCGGGCTGCGCCATTTCCACCACCGTGGTGGGCAATGGCAGACTGCTGAGAGTATCGGCGCAGTTTTCTGTGCCTGGCCTGTGGCGGATGGCGTAGTTGTATGCGGATAACGTGAGTGCCCATCTCTGGATGCAGGCCGATGCGTTGGTATTTATCCCTTTACTCTCGGAAAACAGGGATATAAGTGGCTTATGGTCAGTTTCCAATTCGAATTTTAGCTCAAACAGGTATTGATGCATTTTCTTTACCCCATAGACACACGCTAACGCTTCTTTTTCAATCATGCTGTAGGCTCTCTCTGCCTTGGACAGACTCTTGGATGCATAAGCAACCGGTTGCAGTTTTCCAAAATCATTGACTTGTTGCAATACACACCCGACGCCATATGACGACGCATCACATGCTAGTACCAAAAGTTTACATGGATCATACAACACAAGCAATTTGTTTGAGCATAACAATTTTTTCGCTTTTACAAAGGCATTTTCTTGGCTTTTGCCCCAAACCCATTTGCCCCCTTTTTGTAGTAAGACATGTAGTGATTCTAGCAGTGTGCTGAGACCCGGTAAGAAGTTACCAAAGTAGTTCAGGAGTCCCAGAAACGAGCGCAGCTCCGTCACGTTCTGTGGCCTCGGTGCGTACTCGATTACCTCCGTCTTCGCGTCGGTGGGCCTGATGCTGTCCACCGCAATCCTCCTTCTCAGGAACTCCACTTCAGGCACCAGGAAAACGCACTTCAAGTGTTTTAACCTGAGCCCCACGCGGTTGAGTCGACTAAGAACCTCCTCCAGGTTCTGCAGGTGCTCGACTGTGTTCCGACCTGTGACCAAGATGACGTCCTGGAAGACAACATTGTGCGGGACCAACTTCAGTAAACTTTCCATGTTTCTCTGGAATATCGCCACCGCTGATCGGATTCCAAATGGGCACCTGTTATAAACAAAAAGACCTTTGTGCGTGTTGATGCAGGTGAGGGCCTTTGATGATTCCTCCAGTTGTTGCATCATGTAGTCTGAAGTCAGATCCAGCTTCGTGAACATCTTTCCTCCCACCAGCATTGCAAAGAGGTCGTCGGCTTTTGGTAGTGGGTATTGGTCCTGCAGCGAGAAACGATTGATAGTTACTTTGTAATTGCCACAGATTCTGAAGGTGGCATCCCCCTTGAGGACTGGGACAATAGGACTGTCCCACTCGCTGAACTCGATTGGTGAGATGATGTCCTCTCGTTGCAGCTGGTCTAATTCGATCTCTACCCTTTCTCTCATCATGTACGGTACTGCTCTCGCCTTGTGATGGATGGGTCGCGCCCCCGGACCTAGGGTGAATCTGCACTTTTGCTCCTTGGAATTTCCCGATGCCTGGTTCGAACAGCGAAGGAAATTTGTTTTAAGACCTGGGCACACGAAGTGTCGTCAGCGGGTGATAGTGCTCAGACGTCGTCCCAGTTCCAGCGTATCTTTCCCAGCCAGCTCCTGCCAAGCAGCGTGGGACCATCGCCTGGTACCACCCAGAGTGGTAGTTTGTGCACCGCTCCATCGTAGGAGACCTTTACGGTAGCACTGCCGATTACAGGAATCAGTTCTTTTGTGTAAGTTCTTAGTCTCGTGCGAACTGGAGTTAAGACTGACCTTGAGGCCTTATTGCACCACAACCTTTCGAAAGTCTTTTTGCCCATGCTGGACTGGCTCACGCCCGTGTCCAACTCCATTGACACCGGGAGTCCATTTAGTTCAACATTCAGCATTATCGGGGGACAATTCATGGTGAATGTGTGCACCCCATGTACCTCTGCCTCCTCGGTCTGAGGCTCTGGTTCATTGTGATCCTCCATGGATCTGTCCTCCTCTGCAACATGGTGGTTTGCAGTTTTAACAGGCTTAGCAGCTTGCCTGCACACTCCTTGGAGGTGTCCCATTGTTCCACAGCCCTTGCAAACGTACTCTTTGAATCGGCATTAATGAAAACAATGATCACCGCCGCAGTGCCAGCAAGGTATTAATGGCCTTGCATTCATCACCCTTGATGGTGGACTCTGAGACATCTGCGGACGTGTAGCTGCAGGTATGTGTAACCTGACCTGTTCGTTACGATTCAAAAACAACATCACTTTGTTCACATTAATTGTAGCAGCACTTGTGTGCTGAGAGATTTGCTTAGTATTGTCACTGGTGGCAATGAACACCTGGGCTATCGCTATGGCCTAACTGAAGGTTGGGGTCTCTCCAGTCAAAAGCTTGCGAAGTATGTTTTCGTGGCCAATGCCAAGTACGAAAAAGTCTCTGAGCATGAGCTCCAAATGTCCTTCAAATTCACAATGTCCTGCAAGGCGTCTCAGCTTGGCAACATAACTCGCCACTTCCTGACCTTCAGACCTTTTGTAGGTGTAGAACCAGTACCTAGCCAACAGAACACTTTCCTTCGGGTTCAAATGCTCTCGGACCAGTGTGCACAAATCGTCGTATGAATTCTCTGTGGGTTTCTCTGGAGTGAGCACTTCTTCATGAGGCCATATGTTGGTGCCCCACAGACGGTGAGGAGCATCGCTCTACGTTTGGCAGTGCTCTCTTCCCCATCTAGCTCCTTGGCCACGAAGTATTGGTCGAGTCGCTCCACAAAAGATTCCCAATCATCTCCCTCCGAAAAATTCTCCAGGATGCCCACTGTTCTCTGCATCTTCGGGTTCGCTACCTGTATCTCGTCGCCAGTTGTAGTGTATGGAGAAAGAGTCAGACTGAACACTGTGAGCTCAAAGTAAAGTGTGACCTTGGTCTTTTATTGCAGGTGTTCAGAGTGCCTCTCCAACCTGTGAAGCCTCTTTATATACTGTGCTTCCAAGGGATTATGGAATCCCTTGGGACTCCAGGGGATGAGCCCTCTGGTGGCTGTACAGAGTAAATGCAACTATACATATAACACATGGGGTGCACACATTCACCACGTATTGTCCCCCAATAATGCTGAATGCTGAACTAAATGGACTCCCAGTGTCAATAGAGCTGGACACAGGCATGAGCCAGTCCAGCATGGGCAAAAAGGCTTTCGAAAGGTTGAGGTGCAACAAGGCCTCAAGGCCAGTCTTAACTGCAGTTCGCATGAAACTAAGAACTTACACAAAAGAACTGATTCCTGTAATCGGCAATGCTACCGTAAAGGTCTCCTACGATGGAGCGGTGCACAAGCTACCACTCTGGGTGGTACCGGCCGATGGTCCCACGCTGCTCGGCAGGAGCTGGCTGGGAAAGATACGCTGGAACTGGGACGACATCCGAGCGCTATCGCCCATTGACGGCACTTCGCGTGCCCAGGTCTTAAACAAATTTCCTTCGCTGATCGAACCAGGAATCGGGAAATTCCAAGGAGAAAAAGTGCAGATTCACCTAAGTCCGGGGGCGCGACCCATCCATCACAAGGCGAGAGCAGTACCATACATGATGAGAGAAAGGGTAGAGATCGAGCAAGACCGGTTGCAAAGAGAGGGCATAATTTCCCCGATCGAGTTCAACGAGTGGGCCAGTCCTATCGTCCCTGTCCTCAAGGGAGACAGCACCGTCAGAATCTGTGGCAATTACAAAGTAATTATCAATCGTTTCTCCCTGCAGGACCAATACCCACGACCAAAGGCCGACCACCTCTTTGCAATGCTGGCGGAGGAAAGATGTTCACGAAGCTGGATCTGACTTCAGCCTACATGATCCAGGAACTGGAGGAATCATCGAAGGCCCTCACCTGCATCAACATGCACAAAGGTTTTTTTGTTTATAACAGATGCCCATTTGGAATCGGATCGGTGGCGGCGATATTCCAGAGAATCATGGAAAGCTTCCTGAAGTTGGTCCCGCACACCGTGGTCTTCCAGGACGACATCTTGATCACATCTCAGAACACAGTCGAGCATCTGCAGAACCTGGAGGAGGTTCTTAGTCGACTCAATCGCGAGGGGCTGAGATTAAAACGTTCGAAGTGCGTATTCCTGGTGCCTGAAGTGGAGTTCCTGGGAAGGAGGATTGCGGCGGATGGCATCAGGCCCACTAACGCGAAGACGGAGGCAATCGAGTACGCACCGAGGCCACAGAACGTGACGGAGCTACAGTCGTTTCTGGGACTCTTGAACTACTTTGGTAACTTCTTACCGGGTCTCAGCACACTGCTAGAACCACTGCATGTCTTACTACAAAAAGGGGACGAATGGGTTTGGGGCAAAAGCCAAGAAAATGCCTTTGTAAAAGCGAGAAAATTGTTATGCTCAAACAAATTGCTTGTGTTGTATAAGCCATGTAAGCATTTGGTACCAGCATGCAATGGGTCATATGGCGTCGGGTGTGTATTGCAACAAGCTAATGATTTGGGAAAACTGCAACCGGTTGCTTATGCATCCAGGAGTCTGTCTAAGGCTGAGAGAGCCTACAGCATGATTGAAAAAGAAGCGTTAGCTGTCTATGGGGTAAAGAAAATGCATCAATACCTGTTTGGGCTAAAATTCGAATTGGAAACTGACCATTAGCCACAGATATCCCTGTTCTCCAAGAGTAAAGGGATAAATACCAACGCATCGACCTGCATCCAGAGATGGGCGCTCACGTTGTCCGCATACAACTACGCCATCCGCCACAGGCCAGGCACAGAAAACTGTACCGATGCTCTCAGTAGGCTGCCATTGCCCACCAGGGGGGTGGAAATGGCACAGCCCGCAGATCTAGCCATGATTATGGAAGCATTTGAGAGTGAGCAATCACCCATCACTGCCCGGCAGATCAAAACCTGGACAAGCCAGGACCCGATATTATCTCTAGCCAAAAGCTGCGTGCTTCACGGGATCTGGTCCAGTGTCCCAGTGGAAATGCAGGAAGAAATAAATCCGTTCCAGTGGCGCAAAGATGAAATGTCTATACAGGCAGACTGTCTTCTGTGGAGCAATCGACTAGTGGTCCACAAGAGGGACAGAGACACCTTCATCAATGACCTCCCAGGCATTGTAATGATGAAAGCGATAGTCAAAAACCACATGTGGTGGCCCGGTATCGATGCGGACTTAGAGTCCTGCGTTCACAGATGTAATACATGCTCGCAGCGCCAAATGTAAGGGAAAATGGGAAGGCTTCTCCTCCCACGAGCGGGCCCCCTGATATCGAGGGTCGACGCTTGCCCCAACCCGCGTAACAGCCCCCGGAGTTAGCAGGCAGAGATGGATGGCAAGGTATAACGATCTTTTATTACGAACGTCCGGGAACACCTCTTATCACAGTCGCCTGTGAGTGGATATGCTCCCCGAACAGCACAATCATACAACTTTTATACATTTCAAAAACCCCTCCGTTCCCTGGTAAGACCTCCCTAGTTCTCTAATTGGACTGCCTTATCAGTGCTTCTTCTCTAATTGGACTACCTTATTAGTGCTACTTTGGATTGACAGGCCAAGACCCTCGTGACCACCTTAGACCATGACTAGAATGACTTCATTAGGTCAGAATTTGTTGATTCTCCTTGATGCCCGTGAATCTGCCTCGAGCCTCTTCGCAAGGTCTTATCAATGTCTGTTTAGGTTCTCACATTGTATCCTGTCGGAATATTATTGAATTGATAACTTCTGGAGCCTTGGTACAAGGCCAAAGAGAGGCCTTTTACCTCCTTATGAGTCGGTGCAGGAACCAGCACTTTAACCCTTGTCCCGCTGGTACCCCTAATGCCAAATTTCTCTTACAATGCATATTCCAAGTAGATAATGTCGGCTAGCATGTCCACTGCCACTACTGAAAGCCTGCAGGCCATATTTGCCACACACGGCCTACCCGATGTCCTGGTGAGCGACAACGGGCCATGTTTTACCAGTGCTGAGTTCAATGAATTCATGACCCGTAACGGGATCAAACATGTCACATCTGCCCCGTTTAAACCTGCGTCCAATGGTCAGGCAGAGAGAGCAGTACAAACCATCAAGCAAGGCTTGGAAAGGATAACTGAAGGCTCACTGCAGACTTACCTATCCTGAGTCCTGCTTAGCTACCGCACAAGACCTCACTCACTCACTGGGATCCCACCTGCTGAACTGCTCATGAAAAGAGCACTTAAGACAAGGCTCTCGTTAGTTCACCCTGATCTACATGAACAGGTAGAGAGCAGGCGACTTCAACAAAGTACATACCATGAGAGTGCAAATGTGTCATGCAAGATTGAAATCAATGATCCTGTATTTGTATTAAATTATGGACAAGTTCCCAAGTGGCTTCCCGGCATGCCGTGGCCAAAGGGAGGAGCAGGGTGTTTCCGGTCAAACTTTCAAATGGACTTATTCACCGGAAACACTTGGCCCAAATCAAACTTAGATTCACGGACTATCCTGAGCAACCCAGCTTGGACCCTACCTTTTTTGATTCCCCAACATACACACTCGTGGCAACCAGCACCACGGTTGACCACGAAGCAGAACCCATCATCCACAGCAGCCCAGCGAGGGCCCAACAAATGATTCAACAATATCAGCTTTCACACCGAGATGATTAACCAGGGCAAGAAGGGACCCAGATCGACTCACATTGTAAATAGTTACACTATTGACTTTGAGGGGGAGTGTTGTTATATATGTATATATGCATTTACTCTGTACAGCCACCAGAGGGCTCATCCCCTGGAGTCCCAAGGGATCCCATAATCCCTTGGGAGTACAGGTATTTAAGGAGGCTTCACATGTTGGAGAGGCACTCTGGAGACCTGCAATAAAAGACTCTGGTCACATTTTACTTTGAGCTCACAGTGTTCAGTTTGACTCACTCTTCATACTCAACAGATCAAGTTTAACAATTACACATAAAAGAAAGCAATAGCAACACTTAATCCCATTGTTCAAAGATTTGGGGAAATTGGGAAACATCTCTCTTGTGTCAATGCAATCATCATCATAGGTAGTTCCTCGAAATCGAGAAAGACTTGCTTCCACTCTAAAAGTGAGTTCTTAGGTGACTGAACAGACCAATACGGGAATTACAGTCTCTGTCACAGGTGGGACAGACAGGGGTTGAAGTAAAGGGTGGGTGGGACTGGTTTATCGAACGCTCCTTCCGCTGCCAGTGTGCAATGGCCACCCCACATTAAAAGAACTCACGCATAAGCATCTTCCACCCTTCAATGCAATAAAAGAAACGGGGAAGCGGAATTAACATTTTTCCAACCACACGTCATATATAATCAGGAAAATGTAAAAAACGCCTGCCCTCTCATTACTCGTTAAGCACATCCTGTCAATGACATTGACACTTGTGGCCTCAAGTGATACAATATTATTAGCAGTGCAGAATTTGAAGTTGTATTATCATTTGACTTTGAAGGAGAAATAAAATTTTTCCCAAGTGATCATTCCTCATGTTTGAAGCTGAGTAGCAAGTACTGGCAAGTGATGTGACCATGGGAGCCATCACAGCAGAATCCAATCGGCCCATCCAGCCTGTGCCGGCTCTTTGTAAGCGTTATCCAATCAATTCCACTCCCCTGCTCTTTCCCCATTGCTCTGTAATTTATTTCCTTTTCAAGTATATATACGCAATTCCCTTTTTAAATTTGCGACTGAATCTGCTTCCACCACCCTCTCAGGCAACGAATTCCAGATCATAACAATCTTGTTCTCCTCCAGCATCCACATGGCCCAGCAGGATCGACTGGATCATCTGGAACAGAAACCATATTCAACGTTTGCCACCCTAGCCCAAGATTACCGAGAACAATTGTAGAAGCTCCACTACCGTTCTGACCAAGAACAATAACTCACTGTAGACCAGAGATCAAACACAGGATGTTTCTGGTTTTTTTAACCCAACATCAAACCATGAGGCAACGTTGAACCGCGAAGCATCAGGGGATCTATGAAACTCTTTGAAATATGTTTAGCTATGTGTCATTTGACGCACCTTTAGTACAGAAGTGCCCCTCTTTGGGTGGCCTGGTATCACAGGTGGGGGAGCACCTGCCTCCAAGCTAAGTGGGTGCAGGTTTTACCCAGTGCTGTTCCCTTTATTACTTGAGGCTTTCTGTTTGAACTTTGCAGATGCTATCATGTTACCTCAGCAGCTTTTTTCTTACTTGTTAACATTTTTATTTTCCATTTTATGTGAAATATGTAGTTTGCATTGTGAAACAAAGATGAAAGGTAAGATTGTAGCAACCATCTGCCTGCAGCTTCATGGGTCCATTGTTTGAGGTGAAAAGCCCATCAGTCAATGGTTTCTAATCCCTTTGAAAGTGTGTTCATGTTCTTAATTTAAAAAAACACACATATATATATAAAGTGCACTGCTTACAGGCATTATGCTCAGTTTAATATGTAACTCAACTTGCTGTAGATATGGAAAGGGGTTTTGCTTTCCCTACAAAAAAATATCCAATGTGAATTGCCAAATTCACAAGTTTGTGGTGTGAAGTCCACAAATGCTCTCGTGGGTAAAGCACTGCTTGATTTGGGAATGAGCTGTACAGATCAGCAAGGTCCCACATTCAATTCTTGAAAGCATTTCCTTTGTTCACTTGTTGCAACAAAACCTTCAATACATTCTTTATGTTCAATATGTGTTTATATTTTTGCTTCAAACAGCAAACATAGGAAATCTTCCCATACCTGCTCCTCAGTCTAAATTGTGTAAGCTGAACTCAGTCAGCGAGCGACTGGCACTCAGCATTCCTGCTGGAAAGTAAGAGAGTGAGTGTTTGTGTGTGTGTGTGTTGTGAGAGAGAGAATGTGTGAGAGAGTGTGCAAGTGTGTGTGTGAGAGTGTGTGAATGTGTCTGTGTGTGAGAGTGTGTGAATGTGTGTGTGTGCGTGCATGCGTGTGTGTGTGAGAGTGTGTGTGTGTGTGAGTGTGTGTGTGTGTGAGAGTGTGTGAATGTGTATGAGTGTGTGTGTGTGTGTGTGTGCATGCGTGTGTGTGTGAGAGTGTGTGAATGTGTGAGAGTGTGTGTGTGCGTGCATGCGTGTGTGTGTGTGAGAGTATATGTGTGTGAGAGCATGTGTGTGTGTATGTGTGTGTGAGAATGTGTGTGTGTGAGTGTGAGTGTGGGAATGTGAGTGAGTGTGTGAGTGTGTGTGTGTGTGAGAGTGTGTGTGTATGAGTGCGAGTGTGTGTGTGTAACTGCGATAGTGTGTGTGTGAGTCCGAGAGTGTGTGTGTGTGTGTGCGTGTCCGTGTGTGTGTGAATGCAAGAGTGTGTGTGTGCGAAAGTTTGTGTGTGAATGTGAGAGCATGTGTGAGTGTGAAAGCCTGTGTCTGTGTGTGTGTGCCTGTGTGTGTGTGAGTGTGAGAGTCCGTGTGTGTGTGTGAGTGTGAGAGTCTGTGTGTGTGAGTGCGAGAGTTTG